>NC_057797.1:652959135-653000239 GCF_018294505.1 Triticum aestivum
CTCGCCTTGCTTCACAGGCTCCGGGCCTTTTCCAAAACGCGATAGCTTCACAGGCACTCGCCTTGCTTCACAGGATCCAGGCCTTTTCCAAAACGCGATAGCTTCACAGGCACTCGCCTTGCTTCACAGGCACTCGCCTTGCTTCACAGGCTCCGGGCCTTTTCAGGGGTAAAACCTTCGGAGGTGCTGGATGTTCCATGCATTCTGGCCCGGCACTCCCTCCTGAGTCTCCAAGCGCGCGGAGCCGGGCTTGGAAACATGAACAACCTTGAACGGGACCTCCCACATGGGAGAGAGCTTGTGCAGTCCCTCCCTGGAGAGGACCCGCCTGAGGACGAGGTCTCCTACCTCAAGAGTCCTGGGGCGGATGTTGCGGCAGTGATATCGCCGCAGCGCTTGCTGATACCTCGCTGCTCGCAGCGCGGCCTCCCGGCGACGTTCCTCCCCCAACATGAGGTCCATCCCCCGCATGGCGTCCTGCTGCGCCTCGTCGAACGCCAGGACCCGCATGGAGCGACGTCTGACCTCGTGAGGGAGGACCGCTTCCGCTCCGTAGACCAGGAAGAATGGGGTCTCTCCAGTCGGTTTGGTCGTGGTGGTGCGGATGGACCACAGCACAGACTGAAGCTCGTCATACCAACCTCTGCCACAGGCCTCCAGCTTCTTCTTGAACGTCCTGGTCTTAAGGCCCCTCAGGACCTCCGCGTTGGCTCGCTCGGCCTGGCCGTTGCTTCGGGGGTGAGCCACTGAGGCGTAGTATATCTGCGTTCCAAGGTTAGCATAGTATGTTTTGAAGAGGTTACTGGTGAACTGCGAACCGTTGTCTGTGATGATGTGATTCGGCACCTCGAACCGGCTTACGATGCCCTTGATGAACTTGACCGCGGAGCCCGCAGGGATGGCGCGGACAGCCTCCACTTCAGCCCACTTGGTGAATTTGTCCACGGCAATGTAGAGGTAGCGATAGCCCCCTGGTGCTCGAGGAAACGGGCCCAAGATGTCCAGCCCCCAGACTGCGAATGGCCACGAAAGGGGGATAGTCTGCAAGCCTCCTGCTGGCTGATGGATCTGCTTGGCGTGGAACTGGCAGGCTTCACAAGCTTTCACTAGTTCCACGGCGTCATTGAGCGCGGTGGGCCAATAAAACCCACTGCGGAACGCCTTGCCGACGAGGGTCCGCGATGACGAATGATGTCTGTAGTCTCCGCCGTGTATATCTCCCAGTAGCTCCTTCCCTTGCTCCCTGGAGCTGCAGCGCAGCGATACATCATTTGGTCTCTTCCGATAGAGCTCTCCGTCTCTGATGCAGTATGCCGTGGCCTGGCGTGCCACTTGCTCCGCCTCCTCCTCCTTCTCTGGCAAGGTCCCTTGCGTCAAGTAGCTCCGGAGCTCCGTGATCCAACATCCCTCCTGAGGTTCCATCGCCAGGAGCAGGCGCGCTCCTGAGGCCGGGCAACAGGTCGGAGCTCCCGAGGCAGGTGGCTGGGGGAGCTCCTCCAAGGGCTGAGCCGTGTTTGACAGTGATGGCAGAGCTGAGGGCTTGAAGAGCCGCTCCTCGAAAATGCCAGGCTCCTGGGGTAACTGCCTGGACGCGCGTTTGGCAATATTGTCGGCCTCCTGATTGGTGCCACGGGGCACATGCTGCAACTCCAACCCCTAGAATTGCTTCTCCATCCTGCAGACTTCCGCAAGGTAGGCTTCCATGTGCTCATCCTTCGGCTCATACACCTTGTTGGAGAAGTTGACAAGGAGCTGCGAATCGCCCTTGATGGTGAGGCGTTTCACTCCCAGGGAGGCTGCGGCCTTCAAGCCGGCTATTAAACCTTCGTACTCCGCTATGTTGTTGGAGATCTTTTCGCCTTGCTGGAAACAGAGTTGCACGGTGTAGTAGAGCTTGTGTTGTGTGGGTGATATAAGCACCGCCCCAGCTCCAGCGCCATGCCTGGAGAATGCCCCGTCGAAGTACATGACCCAACCTTCTGGTGCCTCGCTTCCCGGGGATAGGGACCGATCCTCATCGGCCTTGAGTCCTGGCGCCTCCGTCCACTCTGCCACAAAATCTGCCAACACTGCTCCCTTGATGACTCTGGTCGTGCTGAATTCGAGCTGAAACGCTTGCAGCTTTATGTTCCACTCAGCGCCCCTTCCAGCTGAATTAGGGCTCCTGAGCACTCTCTCCAGGGGGTATGACGAGACGACCTTGATGGGGTGACCCTGAAAATAGTGTTGCAGCTTGCGCGAAGTCACCAGTAGCGTGAGGAGGAGTTTCTGAGGCATAGGGTACCGAGCCCTTGCATCCCGCAGCACCGTGCTGATGAAGTACACTGGGTGCTCAACGAGGCGGGGTGCGTCGGTGCTGGTGGCTCCTTCCGGAGACCGTGGCGCCTCTTGAGGCAATGAGGCCTCCTGAGACTGGCCGTTTGGAAGAGGGGCTTCTTCCGCCTCTGGTGCGTCCCTCTGCGGTGGCTGATCCTCCTCAGCTGCGGTGGTGGTTTCTGTAGGCCTTCCTTGTTCCTGTTCTGCCTTGGCCTGGGCTGCCATCATGGTTTTGACTCGGTGCTCCTCTCTGACTGCCACCAAGGCTGCGCTGGCGGAGTAAGGAGTGGCGGCGAGGTAAAGCACCAGGGGCTCCTAAGGGCGCGGTGCCACCATGACCGGTGGGTTGGTCAGGTATCTCTTGAGATCCTGGAACGCCCTGTCAGCCTCTTCAGTCCACTCGAAGGGCCCCTTTTTCTTCATTAGCTGGAAGAAGGGCAGGGCTCGCTCTCCTAACTTGGAGATGAAGCGCCCTAGCGCGGTCATGCGCCCCGTGAGCTTCTGCATTTCTCTGAGGGTCTTTGGCGGGCTCATGTCTTCCACCGCCTTGACCTTCTCTGGGTTAGCCTCGATGCCCCGGTGGGACACGAGGAAACCCAAGAGCTTGCCCAAGGGGACTCCGAACACACACTTCTCTGGGTTGAGCCATAAGTTCACTGCGTTGAGGCTCGTGAAGGTTTCCTCCAGATCCTGTATCAAGGTCCCAGCCTCCCGAGACTTTACCACGATGTCATCAACGTAAGCTTCAACATTCTTCCCGAGCTGCGGGCCCAAGGTGATGTGCATCAGCCGCTGGAAGGTTGCCCCTACATTACGCAGCCCGAATGGCATGCACGTGTAGCAGTATACCCCACACGGGATCAGGAAGGCCGTCTTCTCGACGTATTCTACCGCCATCTTGATCTGGTGATACCCAGAGAAGGCATCCAGGAAGCACAACAGGTCGCATTCCGCAGTGGAATCGACGATCTGGAAGATGCGGGGGAGCGGGAACGGATCTTGCAGGCATGCTTTGTTGAGGTTGGTGAAGTCAACACACATACGCTCCTTCCCTCCCTTCTTTGGCACAACGACAGGGTTGGCCAACCAATCTGGGTATCGGACCTCGTGGATGACCCCAGCGGCCTCTAATTTGCAGGTCTCCTAGATGATGAAGGCCTGATTTTCTGTGGACTGCCACCTGGCCTTCTGCTTCACAGGGCGCACGTTGGGGCACACGTTGAGGTGGTGCTCGATTACACTTCTGGGGATCCCTGCCAACTGGTCCGGCTCCCAAGCGAACACCTTCTTGTTTGCGCGCAGGAACCTGACCAGGGCCTCCTCCTGCTCGGGTTTGAGGTGGGCGCCTATGGTAAAAGTGGCGTTGGTGGACCCATCCTCATCGATGGGTATCTGCTTGGTTTCCGCCTTATCTTGGGTGAACAACTACTTCTTCTTGGCGGGCGCAGCCCCCTTGGCCTCGGGGGTCTCCGAGTCGGCGTGCTGTGCCGACGCCGCCGTCTTGAAGGCGAGTTTGAGCGCCCGCAGCGTGTCCCTGGTGTCCCCGTGCACAGTGAGGATACCGTTGCTCCCAGGCATCTTCATGAGGTTGTACGCCGGGTGCATCGCGGCCATAAATTGGGCCAGTGCTGGGTAGCCAAGGACGGCGTTGTAGGGGAGGCCGATGGGGGCGATGTCGAAGTCGACCAGCTCCATGTGGAAGTTGCCGTAGGTGCCGAAGGTCATTGGGAGCCGGATCTTCCCCAAGGAACTGGACGGCTTGCCCCCGACGCCTGAGAAGGGCCGGCTGGGTCACAGCCATTCCAGAGGTATGCGGAGGAGGTTGAAGGGCTCGACCGAGAGCATGCTGAGGCCCGCACCGCCATCAACGAGGGTCCTGGTGATGGCCACCTGGCAGAAGGTGGGGGTGCACAACATGGGGAGTGCGCCCGAGCTGGCCGAGTTGGAGGGGTGGTCCTCCGAACTGAAGGTCAGGCCAATCTCGGGCGCCGTCCGATCCGAGGGAGCCCCCTGCCGCGTGGAAGCGGCGATGACCCGGCGGATGAACGGCTTGACGTGATGACTTGTGGACGGCGCCTGCGAGCCGCCCAGGAGGGCCGCGACGACCGGGGGTGTTGGTGTAGCGCGATGGGACGGCGCAGGAGAGCCCCCTGCGGCGCGGACGAGCTCGGCGACGCGGTCGAGCCACTCTTCGTAGACATTGTCCACGGGGCGGTAACGCGGGAGCTCGTTTGCTGAGAGGAGCGCAGCTTGAGCCTCCAAGGGTGCGTGGGGCGCGTGGGACGAAGAACCAACCGGTGCGAGCGATGGAGTAGCGGTGTGGCCGCCTTGCCGCACGGACGGATGCTGGGACGGCGCTTGCTGCTCGCCCCCCGCCGGGCCGGTGGCGGCGTTGACGGCGGGCAACAGGGAATGACGAGGACGGCCGCCGACGGGTGCCGTCTGGGCGACGCGAGAAGCGATGGCGGCCCGGCGCTCGGCGCGGGCCCAACGGGCGTCGTACATGGATGCGACGGTCGGAGGAAAACGGGGCGGTGGACGACGAATTCCGACGCACCCCTACCTGGCGCGCCAAATGTTGAATTTCTGGTTCCGGCGGACCCTTAAGGTTCGAACACTGGGGTGCGCGCGGAGATTACGCCTTCTACCTCCCTGTCTCGCAAAGATCTAAACTACTAAAAGAATTGCACAAGGGACGCAAGATTTATACTGGTTCGGGCCACCGTTGTGGTGTAATACCCTACTCAAGTGTGTGGTTGGTGGATTGCCTCCTGGGGCTGATGATGATGAACAATACAAGGAAGAACAGCCTCGCGAGGGTCTGTTCTTGGCTGGGGCAATGAACTGCTAGGCGGAGTTCAGTCACCCTTCTCTCTCTCACACTCTGGTTTCGATGCCCTCTCTCTTTTTCCGCCCCCTTGCTCTGTGGGCGGCTGGTCCTATTTATAGAGGCCCTGGTCCTCTTCCCAAATGTCGAGCGGGAAGGGACCCAACAATGGCGGGCTAATTTGAAGGGGGACAACAAGCATCAACTATCCTGACAAAAGCAGTCTTCGCTTGCGCTAAGCTCTGGTGAGGACGCCGTCCTAGGCTCCATGGTGACCTCCATCTCGTAGTCCTCCTGGTCTTGGTCTCGTTGCACCGAAATGGCAACCTTTGCCTGATGCCTCGGTACTCCGCGGCTGCGCTTGCCCCCTTTGCACCAAAGAGGAAAGAAGGACGCTGCGCGCGCTGGCGCCCGCCTGGCGCCCTGAGTCGTCATGGCTTGCGTCACGGGCACCTCGCGAGGTGCCCCGCCTTGATCTCTCCGCCTCCTCGCGAGCCAGCCTGACGAGGCCGTGCCTGAGGAAGCTCCGTGTCGTCCGCCTCATGAGGCTTGGCCCCTCGCGAGGGTCTTGAGTCTTGTGTTGATGAAGATGGGCCATGCTGGGCCTCCTTTGAGCCACACCGCAGGCCGCAGGCAGGCAAGTCTGGGGACCCCCGTTCCCAGAACGCCGACACATACCATAGGTCGACATCAATGGCTTCGAGATGCATGCGCATCTTATTCTTCCAGTAGGGATATTCAGTTCCATCGAAGACGGGGCACGCAGCGGAGACTTTAATTATCCCTGCAGTCGACATAGCTAAAACTCCAGGTGGTTAAACCGAATCACACAGAACAAGGGAGTACCTTGCTCTGATACCAATTGAAAGTGCGTTATATCGACTAGAGGGGGGGTGAATAGGCGATTTTTATGAGAGTCTTCAAAACATGGAAGTTTCGAAGACAAACGATAGAAATAAACCTATTAGCATGTAGCGGAAGGTAGACTACACTAGGCAAACCATAGTCAAGTATTCAGTGAAGTGAAAGCACAATGACTAATAGCAGCTAGGTAGTAAGGATCAGGTAGGAAGATATTATGAAGCCAATCAGAACAAGCAGTCACTCAGTGAAGACAAAAGATAATGCAATCATACAATGACTTCACAAGGACCAACAGTAAGTAAAGGGAAGGGAAGGATGAAACCAGTGACTCGTTGAAGACAATGATTTGTTGGACCAGTTCCAGTTGCTGTGACAATTGTACGTCTGGTTAGGGCGGCTAGGTATTTAAACCTGAAGACACACAGTCCCGGACACCCAGTCCTGAACACGCAGCTCAGGACACCCGGTCCTCACCGTATTCCCCTTGAGCTAAGGTCACATAGACCTCGCCCAATCACTCTGGTAAGTCTTCAAGGTAGACTCCCAAACCTTCACAGACTTTGTTCACCGGCGATCCACAATGACTCTTGGATGCTCAGAACGCGACGCCTAACCGGCTGGAGGATTCACAGTCCTCAAGTGTAATAAGTCTTCAGATCACACAGACAGGAAGACTTAAGTGATGCCTAACACTCTTTGTCTCTGGGTGTTTAGGGCTTTATCCTCGCAAGGAATTCTATCTCAAAGGCTTCGAGGTGGGTTGCTCTCAAATGACAAAAGTTGTACTCTAACACTGAGCAGCCAAGCATTTATGGTTGTAGGGGGTGGGCTATTTATAGCCACTAGGCAACCCGACCTGATTTGTCCGAAATGACCCTGGGTCACTAAGGAACTGACACGTGTTCCAACGATCAGATTTCAAACACACACGGCAACTTTACTTGGGCTACAAGCAAAGCTGACTTGTCCAACTCTGGACAAGATTCGCTCTCATAGTCTTCACTCGAAGACATAGGATTTTGGTTAAGCATCACTTCAGTCATTCTGACTGGTTCTCTTGGACCCCACTTAACAGTACGGTGGTTCCTATGACTCAATAAAACGAAAAAGAACTACGAAAGATCTAAATCTTCGCGCTCCATAGTCTTCATGCGATGTATTCTCTTGTCATAGTCTTCAATGTGAATGTCTTTACATACCGCCTTTGACTTCAATGTCTTCATACATTTTAGGGGTCATCTCTGGTAGGAAAACCGAATCAATGAGGGACTTCTACCTATGTTATCCTGCAATTCTCACAAACACATTAGTCCCTCAACTAGGTTTGTCGTCAATACTCCAAAACCAACTAGGGGTGGCACTAGATGCACTTACACCATACCGATCCCCTGGCAAGTTATGCCGAGGTGTATGTTTGAAACAACCATAGGGGCAAAACTCGGTCCTTTAGAAAAGAATGGATTATTTTTACTGGGATCTTGAGTGATGTGCCAATCATGTATAAAGATAACAAAGCCGCAACCCCGGCTATTTAATATGCCAGGGGTCGAAGGCGGAGGAAAAAGGCACTTTACAGGCTCGAAATAGAGAGTGCGGTCTACAAAAAGTAATTTTGGACCTCGTGTCGCACGTCTGCGCCGCTTGTCCTCGGTGAAGGGACTCCTTGACGGGAATAGCCCCTTAGGTGGATCCGAACTCTGATGGAGTCAGTTTATATGTTTGTCCTTTGCATCACCTATGTTTAATAGAAAAGAAAGAAAAAGGAAAGTAGATAAAAAATGTTACTGGAATGCTTGCAGGCTTGTTCGTATTGTGCCTCCGCCAATGCCCATGGTATCTTGAGTGTGTAGTGATATATGTGTGGTACAAATTTTGCGGATATATGAAGTGGGCAGCGGAAGCCAAACTACTATTTCTGCTCTGTGATTGATCGATCCTCGGGGAGGCATTGCTTGTGACCCCCGGTATTTGGTTAGTGAACCCTTCCGTCATCCCTATCGCCTGGCGGCCCCCTCCCCTTGTGTTCGGCGTTGAGCTTGCCGGCCTGCTTGAAGACCCAACAACTTCTGTTGGTATGATTAGCTGGTTTATCGGGGTGTCCATGAATCTGGCAGGGTCGGTCCAATATCCTGTCTAGGTTGGATGGGCCGTCTCAGTTCACCTTGAATGGTTTTTCCGTTGACCGGGTTTGGGATTGCTGAATTCGGCGTTGACCGCTATGTCGCGTGATCTACCATTATCATTGCGACTGTTGTGTTTGCTTCGTCGTGGCTTGCCATTGCTATCTCGGATTTTGGAGGTGCCCGAGTCGTTGGTGCTGTTGCTTCTACGAGCGAGCCAGCTGTCTTCTCCCGTGCAAAAGCGAGTCATTAGAGCGGTAAGGGCTGTCATGGATTTAGGTCCTTCTTGACCAAGGTGGCGTGCAAGCCATTCATCCCCGACGTTGTGTTTGAAGGCCGCAAGGGCTTCCGCGTCCGGACAGTCGACGATTTGGTTTTTTTAACTAAGAACCTAGTCTAGAGCTTCCTGGCTGACTCTCCGGGCTGCTGGACAATGTGACTTAAGTCATCGGCGTACGGTGGCCGGACATATGTTCCTTGGAAGTTGTCGCGAAATGCATCCTCCAAATCTTCCCAGCTGTCGATAGAATTTTCCGGCAGACTGTTTAACCAGTGCCGAGCTGGTCCTTTGAGTTTTAGTGGTAGGTATTTGATGGCATGAAGGTCATCTCTGCGAGCCGTGTGGATATGGAGGAGGAAGTCCTCGATCCATACCGCGGGATCCGTTGTTCCATCGTATGATTCGATATTCATGGGTTTAACCCATCTGGGAATTCATGCTCCATTACTTCGTCTGTGAAGCAAAGCAGGTGTGCGGCGCCACTATATTGGGCCACACTACGACGTACCTCCGACCGAGTCCATTTGCAGTTTTTGGCCCGGGCGTGGCTAGGTTTGTCATGTCCGAATAGATAGCCGTCGCCGTGTGTCGAGGCACGTCCTCACGATCCATAGATTGATCTGGTATGCCCCGCTCTGTTGTTCCGGTCCTGCCGGAGGTCATATTTGTGACTGAGAGATATTTTATCTTTGCCTTTATAACGAGGCGGGGCAGGCTAGTGTTCAGCTTGAGTTGCCGCTTTATCCCGGCCACGTGGTATTCTGTCAGCCCCATTGCATGATGGTGGTATGAGCTCTAGCGCCTCCTCGTCGAACTGAGGTAGTAATTTGCGCTTTGGGTAACTTTTGGTTGGGCGCTTCGGGCCGTATTCTTCGGCTGCTAGGACATCAGTCCATCTATCATTTAGCAGATCTTGATCAGCTTGAAGTTTCAGCTGCTTCGTTTTCAGGCTTCTTGCAGTGGCCATTACCTGGCGCTTGAAGCGCTCCTGCTCGAGAGGTTCCTCAGGCACGATGAAATCCTCGTCGCCGAGGATCTCCTCATCCTCAGAGAGCGGAAGATAATTACTGTCCTCTGAGTCTTTGTGTATGGCATGTTCATCAGGGCTATCGTGCCCGTCCTCCCATTCATTCTATTCGGATGTTGCCCCAACAGGGTGTTCATTGTCTTTGGCATCATCTGGAGTATTATTTTCTCCGGTGCCGGTGTTGCTGTCTTTTGCACGGTGTGACGTAGAGCGGAGCCACTGACGCCGGTGTCTAGGCTGTGTTCCAGGAGGTTTATCCTTAACTGGATCTTCTTTGTCATCGTCGTGAGGTTCTTTATGTGTATCCACCATGTATACGTTGTACGAAGAAGTGGCTGTCGAGCATCCAATGGCCGGCGGGTTTTGGCCATGTTCGTCCTCCACATCGTCGTCCATACCGTTGATGTCTTCGGAGCCGTAATCGAGCCTGTCGGTTAAGTCGTCGACAGTGGCTATGAAGTGGGTGGCGGGTGGGGAGCGAAATTCTCCATCGTCAGCCCCTAGTTCGAACCGGATATAGTTCGGTTGCGGGTCCTTCTCCAAGGACAGGTTTTTTAATGAGTTCAGCATGTCGCCCAAAGTCAAGTGCTGGAAGATGTCTGGGGCGCTGAACTCGAAGATCTATAAGCGATCAAGTTCGGCGTCCACAAGCTCACGTGGCTAGGAACTTACGGCTGGAGACGAGTCCGGAGTTTCGGTGACAAAAACGTCATGAGAGGTTAAGTCTATGTGCGGCTCCAACACCGTGGAATCTGTGGCCTCCGTGGTGGGGTTGATCCTCCCGTCCTTGGATGGCATAGTCTGCTCCGACTCTAAGGCCAGAGCGGTTACAGGGGCAATCTCCTGGATGCGGTCTGACAACAAATTTAGGTCATCATCATCGGGGTGACCGGGGGTGGCAGCTGCGGTCTCGAATCCGGCGAAGATCAAGTCTCCACGAATGTCTGCAACGTAGTTCAAGCTTCCAAATCTGACCTGATGGCCAGGGGCATAGCTATCGATCTTCTCCAGGTGTCCAAATGAGTTGGCCCGCAGTGCGAAGCCGCCGAACACAAAGATCTATCCGGGGAGGAAAGTTTCTCCTTGGACAGCTTCACTATCGACGATTGAAGGGGCCATCGAACCTTTGGTCGACGGCACAGTGGCACTCTCAATGAAAGCACCAATGTCGGTGTCAAAACCGGTGGATCTCGGGTAGGGGGTCCCGAACTGTGCGTCTAAGGTCGATGGTAACAAGAGACAAGGGACATGATGTTTACCCAGGTTCGGGCCCTCTCTACAGAGGTAATATCCTACGTCCTGCTTGATTGATATTGATGAATACAAGTATTACAAGAGTTGATCTACCTCAAGATCGTAATGGCTAAACCCTAGAGGTCTAGCTTGTATGGCTATGATCATGAATTCTCTCGCTCTCCGGACTAAGTCCTTAGGTTTATATAGGCACCGGGAGGATCTAGAGTTACACAAGGTTGGTTACAAAGAAAGGAATCTACATATCCGGTAGCCAAGCTTGCCTTCCACACCAAGGAGATTACCATCTGGACACGGGTGCAGTCTTCGGTCTTCGTATCTTCATAGCCCATCAGTCCGGCCCATGGCTAACAGGCCGGACGCCCGAGGACCCCTTAGCCCAGGACTCCCTCACCCTTCAAGGCCTTGTGAACCTTGTAAAGTATATCAAACTCCTCCTTGAGTCTAGCAAGATCAACCCCAAGTTTGGCCTTCTCGGAATTGAGCACACGAGATACAACAAGAGAATGATCAAGACCTTTCTTTAATTTGGCATGATCATCGTTGTGTGACTCCTCAAGAGCCAAACGATGACCATGCTCTTCCTCAACCTCATTAGAGAGATCCGATATCTCATCAGCATAGTCACGACTATGCCCCTCCATCTTAGAGATGGTGTCTTTGTGAGCCTCGATCATGTCATTGGCTTCACCAAGTTGTTCCGAGAGAGCAACAAAGTGCTTCTTGGATTTACCCTTGAGCTTGCTCATAAAAGACTCAAATTCATTTTCTTCCTCATTAGACCCCTCACTTTCATTAATGCAATCCGTCAAAGAGGGATTAGTGGCAATGGTGGTTTTGATGTTGGGGGTTACCTTGTTGGTAGCTTTGGCCATGAGGCACTTGGCGGTAATGTTCTCGTTGGGTGAGTCGAAGAGGGAAACCCGAGGAGTTGTTGCAATGGCAACAGAGGCCATGGAAACCGTCTCACCGTCTTCTTCATCATCATCCTAATTGTACTCTTCTTGTGCCACCAACCTTCTTGGTGAAGTTGTTCTTGTTGGGGAAGGACTTGGCCTTGTCTTTTCGGATAAGCTTTCCACCATTGTCTTCCCTCTTCTCGTATGGGCACTCCGCAACAAAGTGGCTTACATTGCCACAATTATAGCATGTCCTCACACATTGCTTGCCCTTGGTGCCACTTGAGTTATTCCGGTTGAAGTTGGGCGTTGAGTTCTTCTTGCTCCAAAATTGCCTTGAAGCAAGAGCCATGTGCTCATGATAAGCATATTTTGTATCTTCGGGGTTACTCTCCTCTTCCTCCTCTTCATACTATTCTTCCACACTAGCCTTGGCCTTCAAGGCAAGGTTGGGCTTCTTGGTGCGTTGAGAACGCAACACCGCATTGTCGGCTGTCTTGTCCAAGATCCTCATTGCCACAAACTCATCCAACACTTCTCTTGAGGACAAGGTGTGGAAGTCTGGCCTTTGACAGATGGCGGAGGACATGGCCTTATGATAAGGCATCATGGCCTTGAGAAACTTGCACTTGATCCAATTTTCATCCGTATCCTTACTCCCATGATCTCAGAGTGAGACCACGAGAGTGGTTAATCTCCAGTAAAGCTCACGAGGTTCTTCATCTTCATTCATTAAAAACTCATCGGCTTCATCTTGCACCACTTCATAGTTGGAGCGTTGAATTCTTGCACTTCCCTTGTAAAGGGAAACAACATGTTGCCATGCTTCCTTGGCCACGGTGAAAGGTCAGAGATGCACAATATCTTCAGGAGGGATGGCCTCTTGGAGAATGCAAAGAGCAGACTCGTTGAATTGATGATCCGTGGCTTCTCTAGGTGTGAAGTTGCTTGGGTCATGCGGGTAGAAACCTTGCTCAATAATTCTCCAAAGGTTAGTAGAACTATGATTTAAATGACATTTAAAGAGATAGACCCAAGAGGCAAAATCCTCATTTTCACAAGCTTAGGAGGAGGGCCAATATGATTCAAATGAGTGGAGGGAGCCAGTCCTCCGTAAGTAAGGGGTGGTTCAACATGGACAAAGATGTCGTTTCCACTTTTACCACTAGACAAAGGAACTTTGTCACTAGTAGCTTCCCCCTTGTCTGAGTTAGCATCCGACACCTTGTTAGTGGGATCGACCACTTCCAACGGTGCGGTGGATAATTTAAGACTATCAAGAAAGTTCTTAAGCATGCCTTTGACCTCGGCCATCATGGAGGTTTTCACTGTGTCCAAGGCCACATTGAACTCCTCACGAGAGACCGAGGTTCCCCCATCAGTCGTAGATTATGCCGGAATTACACCGAGGTGCTCCTCCTCTCACCGTCTATGCTGTCAACCATACTCTTCAGACGGCAAAGTCCTTAATAAAGAGATGAGGCTCTGATACCAATTGAAATGATCAATATAGTTGACTAGAGGGGGTGAATAGGCAACTAACAATTTTTAGCTTTTCTTTACCAATTTAAACCTTGCATCAAAGTAGGTTTTCTAGATATGCAACTAACAATGATCGATATAGTTGACTAGAGGGAGCACAACCGGAACAACTGGGCAACCACCGCCCAAGTACCGCATCAAAATAGAACCGTGACCGGTTGTTGAGTCATACCTGGCCGGTACAACCGCCGATGAACACCATAGAAAGTTTAAGCATGGGGCGGTACAACTGTCTGAGGGAAGTGGTACAACCGCTTGGGTATGCACTGGGATGTTCAACCCCAGGATATCACCCCTGGGATAGTGGTTGGGTCGGTGCCAAGGGCCAGCGGTACAACCGCTCGAACAAGCGGTACAACCGCTCAGAGTGCACAACAACAGTTGAAAAGAAGGGGAGCTCTCTCTCTCTAATAAGAAATGGAAGGCAAAGGTGGGTGAGGAAAAAGTGTACGTGCAATGATTCACCCAACTCCTTCTGATGTGGATTCCCTCTTAATAGTACGGGTTTCCTACAACCAAAGCGATAAACACGTAGACAAACACCGTCTTTGATCTTTTCCTTCGAGAGAGAATAACTAATCGATGCAAGCCTAATCACCAAGAACCTGAAGCACTTAGCACAAGATTAGACGCCAAAGAGTTGTCATCATCATCCAAAACACATAGGGAAATTACCTTACACCTTGTGTGCTATCAAACGTCACAACATAACTGGGTGATTATAAAGATGCTATACAGGTATCTCCGAAGGTGTTTGTTGAGTTTGGCATAGATTGAGATTAGGATTTGTCACTCCGAGTATCGGAGAGGTATCTCTGGGCACTCTCGGTAATACACATTGTAAGCTTGCAAGCAAACGACTAAGGAGATAGTCATGAGGTGATGTATTATGAAACGAGTAAAGAGACTTGCCGGTAACGAGATTGAACTAGGTATCAAGATACCGACGATCGAATCTCGGGGAAGTAACATACCGATGGACAAAGGGAATTATGTATGTTGTCATAAAGTTCAACCGATAAAAGATCTTCGTTGAATATGTAGGAATCAATATGGGCATCCAGGTCCCGCAATTGGTTATTAACCAGAGAGGTGTCTCGGTCATGACTACATAATTCCCGAACCCGCAGGGTCGCACGCTTAACGTGTGTTGACGCTAGAGTAGTATTGGGATATTTGATGAGTGGTAACAAAATGTTGTTTGAAGTCCCAGATGAGATCATGTAAATCACGATAAGTCTCAAAATGGTCAAGAGGTAAAGATTTATATATGGGAAGTCATATTTTGGGTTCCAAAAAAAGTGCAGTTTTTTGGTATTGTGTCGGGAAACTTCTAGAAGGTTTCGAAGGATTCCGGAGGTCCACAAGTGGGTTCACCACGACCCAAGGGCTGGCATGGGCTGCGGGGAGGTGCCCTGGCCTTATTGGTCTAGGTGCACCAAGTCCTCAAAAGCCCATGTGGCTAGGGAAGGCACAAAAGGAAGGAGTCCTAGTAGGAATAGGATAGGACTTGGAGTCCAAGTCCTCTCCCCCCTTAGTTGCGCCCTAGGGCTTGAAGGGTTGTTTCCCACACCACTCCACCTATATACAGAGGGGAGGGGCTCCTCAAGAGGACACACCAAGCCCTTGGCGCCCCTCTCTCTCCCATTACTCCGTAGTTCCACCGCCTTGTCCCGGCGACGCTTAGCGAAGCGCTATCGGTACTCCACCACCACCATCACCACCGCATCATCATGTTGGTTGTGATCCCATCTACTTCTCCTCTCTCGCTTATTGGGTCAAGAAGGAGGAGACGTCACCAATCCGTATGTGTGCTCAACTCGGAGGTACCGTCCGTTCGGCACTAGATCGGTTGGATCGTGATCGGGTCGTGAAGAGTACGACTACATCAACCGCATTGTTAAATGTTTCTGCATACGGTCTACGAGGGTACGTAGACACACTCTCCCCTGTCGTTACTATGCATCTCCATGGATAGATCTTGCGTGTGCATAGAAATTCTTTCATTTTCCATGCAACATCTCCCAACAGTGGCATCATGAGCCAGGTCTATGCGTAGATGATATGCATGAGTAGAACACAAAGGGTCATGGGCGGTGATAGTCATACTGCTTACCACCAATGTTTTATTTTGATTCGGCAGTATTGTGGGATGAAGCGGCCTGGACCAACCTTACATGTCCACACACATGAGACCAGTTCCACCGACTGACATGCAACTAGTTTTGCATAAAGGTGGCTAGCGGGTGTCTATTTCTCCTACTTTAGTTGAATCGAATTTGACTATGGTCGGTCCTTGAAGAAGGTTAAAACAGCAAACTTGACGAATCACCGTTGTGGTTTTTGCCGTAGGTAAGAGCGGTTCTTGCTAGAAATCCGTAGCAGCCACGTAAAACTTTCAACAACAAAGTAGAGGACGTCAAACTTGTTTTTGCAGGGTATGTTGTGATGTGATATGGTCACAACATGATGTCATATACGTTATTGTATGAGATGATCATGTTTTTTTAAGATATCTGACAACCGCCAGGAGCCTTATGGTTGTCTTTTTATTGTATGAAATGCAAATGCCATGTAATTACTTTACTTTATCACTATGCGTTAGCGATAGTTGTAGAAGCAATAGTTGGCGAGATGACCACGACACTATGATGGAGATCAAGGTGTCGAGCCGGTGACGGCGGAGATCATGTCGATGCTTTGGAGATGGACATCAAAAGCACAAGATGATGATGGCCATATCAGGTCACATATTTTAATTGCATGTGATGTTTATCTTTATGCATCTTATTTTTCTTAGAACGACGGTAGCATTATAAGATGACCCCTTCTCTAAATTTCAAGGTAAAAGTGTTCTCCCAGAGTATGCACCGTTGCTACAGTTCTTCGTTTCGAGACACCACGTGATGATCGGGTGTGATAGACTCTAAGTTCACATACAACGGGTGTAAGACAGTTTTACACATTCAGAATACTTGGGTTAAACTTGACGAGCTTAGCATGTATAGACATGGCCTCGGAACATTGGAGACCGAAAGGTCGGACGTGAATCATATAGTAGATATGATCAACATAGAGATGTTCACCATTGATGACTACCGCATCTCACGTGATGATCGGACATGGGTTAGTTGATTTGGATCATGTATCACTTAGATGACTTGAGGGATGTCTATTTAAGTGGGAGTTCATTAGTAATTTGATTAATTGAACTTAATTTATCATTAACTTAGTCTTGATAGTTTTTGCATATCTATGTTGTAGATTAATAGCTCGCGATATAGCTCCTATATATTTTTTGATATGTTCCGAGAGAAAACTAAGTTGAAAGATGATAGTAGCAATGATGCGGACTGGGTCCGTGATCTGTGGATTATCCTCATTACTACACAGAAGAATTGTGTCCTTGATGCACCGCTAGGTGACAGACCTATTGCAGCAGTAGAAGTAGACGTTATGAACATTTGACAAGCTCGGTATGATGACTACTTGATAGTTTAATGCTCCATGCTTTACGCCTTAGAACTGGGACTTCAAAACCGTTTTGAATGCCACACAGCATATGAGATGTTCCAAGAGCTGAAATTGGTATTTCAGACTCATGCCTGTGTCTAGAGGTATGAGACCTTTGACAAGTACTTTGCCTACAAGATGGAGGAGAATAGCTCAGCCAGTGAGCATGTACTCAGAATGTCTGGGTACTACAATCGCTTGAATCAAGTGGGAGTTAATCTTTGAGATAAGATAGTGATTGATAGATTTCTCTAGTCACTATCACCAAGCTACTAGAACTTCGTGATGAACTATAATATGCAAGGGATGACAAAAATGATTCCCAAGCTCTTCGCGATGCTGAAATCGGCGAAGGTAAAAATCAAGAAATAGCATCAAGTGTTGATGGTTAACAAGACCACTAGTTTCAAGAAAATGGGTAAGGGAAAGAAAGGGAACTTCAAGAAGAATGGCAAGCAAGTTTCCACTTCCGTGAAGAAGCCCAAAGATGGACCAAAGCCTGAAACTGAGTGCTTCTACTACGAAGGAAATGGTCACTGGAAGTAGAACTACCCCAAACATTAGGCGGATAAGAAGGATGGCAAAGTGAACAAAGGTATATTTGATATACATGTTATTGATGTGTATTTTACTAGTGTTCGAAGTAATCCCTGGGTATTTGATACTGGTTCAGTTGCTAAGATTAGTAACTAGAAAAAGGAGTTGCAGAGACTAGTTAAAAGCGAGGTGACGATGTGTGTTGGAAATGATTCCATGGTTGATATAACCACCATCGCACACTCCCTCTACCTTCGGGAATAGTGTTGAACCAAAATAAATGTTATTTGGTGTTTGCGTTGAGCATGAATATGATTAGATCATGTTTATTGTAATACGTTTATTCATTTAAGTCAGAGAATAATTGTTGTTCTGTTTACATGAATAAAACCTTCTATGGTCATACACCCAATGTGAATGGTTTATTGAATCTCGATTGTAGTGATACACATATTCATAATATTGATGCCAAAAGATGCAAAGTTGATAATGATATTGCAACATACTTGTGGCACTGCTGTTTAGGTCATATTGGTGTAAAGCGCATGAAGAAACTCCATTCTCCAAAACAAAGGAGCAAGCAAATGACTTATTGGAAATAATACATACCGATGTATGCGGTCCGATGAGTGTTGAGGCACGCGGTGGGTATCGTTATTTTCTGACCTTCACAGATGATTTAAGTAGAAATGGGTATATTTGCTTAATGAAACACAAGTCTCAAACATTTTAGTCAAAGAATTTCAGAGTGAAGTGGAGAATCATCATAAAAAGAAAATAAAGTTTCTACAATCTGATCACGGAGGCGAATACTTGAGTTACGAGTTTGGCCTTCATTTAAAACAATGTGGAATAGTTTCACAACTCAGGCCACCTGGAACACCACAACGTAATGGTGTGTCCGAACATCATAACCGTACTTTATAGATATGATGCAATCTATGATGTCCATTACCGATTTGCCACTATCGTTTTGGGGTTATGCATTAGAGACAACTGCATTCACGTTAAATAGGGCACCATCTAAATCCATTGAGACAACACCATATGAACTATGGTTTGGCAAGAAACCTAAGCTAATGTTTCTTAAAGTTTGGGGTTGCGACACTTATGTCAAAAGGCTTCAGCCTGATAAGCACGAACCCAAATCGGAGAAGTGCGTCTTCATAGGATACCCTAAGGAAGCAATTGGGTACACCTTCTACCACAAATCCAAAGGCAAGATCTTTGTTGCCAAGAATGGATCCTTTCTAGGAAAGGAGTTTCTCTCAAAATAAGTGAGTGGGAGGAAAGTAGAACTTGATGAGGTAGTTGTACCTTCTCTAATTTTGGAAAGTAGCTCATCACAGAAATCCGTTCCCGTGATGCCTACACCAACTAGAGACGAAGCTAATGATGATGATCATGAAACTGTAGATCAAGTTACTACTAAACCTCGTAGGTCAACCAGAGCACGATCCGCACCATAGTGGTACGGTAATCCTGTTCTAGAAGTCATGTTGCTAGACCATGGCGAACCTACGAACTATAAAGAAGCTATGATGAGCCCAGGTTTCGATAAATGGCTTGAGGCCATGAAATCTGAGATAGGATCCATGTATGAGAACAAAGTGTGGACTTTGGTAGACTTGCCTGATGATCGGGGAGCCATAGAGAATAGATGGATCTTCAAGAAGAAGACTGGTGTTGATGGTAATGTTAGTGTCTACAAAGCTCGACTTGTCGTGAAAGGTTTTCGATAAGTTCAAGGAGTTGACTACGATGAGACTTTCTCACCCGTAGCGATGCTTAAGTCTGTCCGAATCATGTTAGCAATTTCCGCATTTTATGATTATGAAATCTAGCAAATGGACATCAAAACTGCATTCCTTAATGGATTTCTTAAAGAAAAGTTGTATATGATGCAAGAAGAAGGTTTTGTTGATCCTAAAGGTGCCAACAAAGTGTGCAAGCTCCAGCGATCCATCTATGGACTAGTGCAAGCATCTCGGAGTTGGAATATACACTTTAATGAGGTGACCAAAGCATATGGTTTTATATAGACTTATGGAGAAGCCTGTATTTACAAGAAAGTGAGTGGGAGCTCTCTAGCATTTCTAATATTATATGTAGATGAGATATTGTTGATTGGAAATGATGTAGAATTTCTGGATAGGATAAAAAGGATACTTGAATAAGAGTTATTCAATGAAAGACCTTGGTAAAGCTGCATATATATTGGGCATCAAGATCTATAGAGATAGATCAAGACGCTTGATAGGACTTTCACAAAGCACATACCTTGATAAAGTTTTGAAGAAGTTCAAAATGGATCAGTCAAAGAAAATGTTCTTGCCTGTATTACAAGGTGTGAAGTTGAGTAAGACTCAAAACCCGACCACAGCTGAATATAGAGAGAGAATGAAAGTCATTCCCTATGCCTCGATTATAGGTTCTATAAAGTATGCCTTGCTGTGTACCATACCTATTGTGTGCCTTGCCATGAGTTTGGCAAGGGGGTACAATAGTGATCCAGGAGTAGATCACTGGACAGGGGGTTAATCTCAATGGCTCGCCGATCATCGGGCAAGTCTATCAAAGTCCATACTTTGTTCTCATATGTGGATCCCATCTCAAATTTCATGGCCTCAAGCCATTTCGCAGAATTTGGGCTCATCATCACTTCCTGATACATCTCCAAAGTATTCATGCCATGTTTACAATAGTTTTATATGATTTTGGTATGATTTGATTAGAACTAACCCGGACTGATGTTGTTTTCAGCAGAACTACCGTGGTGTTGTTTTTGTGCAGAAATATAAGTTCTCGGAATGCGATGAAAATCAACAGAGAATTTTTCTGGAAAATATTAAAAATACTGGAACAAAAATCTATCGGAGGGGAGTCCCGTGGGCCCCACGAGGGTGGGGGCGCGCCCACCCCCCTGGGCGCTCCCCTGGGCCTCGTGGACTACCCGTGGGCCTCCCTGACTTGTTCTCAACGCCAACCTCTCCTATAAATACCCAAACCTCCAGAAATTAATCTAGATCGGAAGTTCCGCCGCCGCGAGCCTCTGTAGCCACGAGAAATCAATCTAGGCCCTCTCTGGCACCCTGCCGGAGGGGCCCATCATCACCAGAGGCTATGGAGGAGGATCCCGAAGGGGCCATCATCGCCATGAAGGCAAAGATCCAGAGGGAGAACCTCTCCCATCTAGGGGGAGGCCATGGAGGAGGAAGCACAAGGGGGAGAACCTCTCCTCCTCTCTCTCGGTGGCACCGGAGTGCCATCGGGAGGGGAATCATCGCAGCGGTGATCGTCTTCATCAACATCACCACCATCATCACCTTCCTCATCTCTTTTACGCGGTCCACTCTCCCACACCTCACTGTAATCCCTACTTGAACATGGTGCTTTATGCCACATATTATGATCCAATGATGTGTTGCCATCTTATGATGTTTTGAGTAGATATCCTTTGTCTTTGGGTTGATTAATGATCTAGATTGGTACAAGTTGTATGTTTTATTTTGGTGCTGTCCTATTGTGCCCTCCGTGTCATGCAAGCGTGAGGGATTCCCACTGTAGGGTGTTGTAATACGTTCATGATTCGCTTATATTGGGTTGCTTGAGTGACAGAAGCATAAACCCGAGTAAGTGGGTTGTTGCGTATGGGATAAAGGGGACTTGATGCTTTAATGCTATGGTTGGGTTTTACCTTAATGATCTTTAGTAGTTGCGGATGCTTGCTAGAGTTCCAATCATAAGTGCATATGATCCAAGAAGAGAAAGTATGTTAGCTTATGCCTCTCCCTCATATGAAATTGCAATGACGACTACCGGTCTTGTTAACGATTGCCTAAGACAATTCCGCACACCGATCCATCATTATTCCACACTCGCTATTTATAACATTTAGTAATATATTCTAACTTTTATGATAACAACACCTACTTCTATATTTTATCTCTCTGATACCATGCAAAGTTATCCTCTTCATACCCACAACGTAGTTTTATTTCTCGTTTCTAGTTGGAAGCAAATGTTTGGTGTACGTAGAGTCGTATCAGTGGCAGATAGGACTTGAGAGAATATTGATCTTACCTTTAGCTCCTTGTGGGTTCGACACTCCATACTTATCGCTTCCATATTTGGGAATTGCTACGATGATTCCCTGCACTTGGGGATTATCAAGCTCTTTTCTGGCGCCGTTGCCGGGGAGCAATAGCGTGGGGTTGATATTCTTGTGTATGCTTGTTTGCTTTCTTCACTAAGTAGATATTGTTTTTCCTTTTTTGTTTCTGTTTAGTTGTGTGTGAAACATACAAAAAAATTAAAAGAATGAAAATACAAAAAAGATTACTTGCCTCTCATACCTAAAAAGTTTTTTCATTAAGAGAAGTGATTGGAAGATTATGCATTGAAGAAATGAGGGTCGACCTTGAGCACTTGTGTTCATGATCATGGAAACAATGTAAAAAAATACATGGAATCTTCTATGATAATAATTATCCCCTTGTATATATCCATTGTATTATAAAAATAATGTGCCAAGCCTTGGTTTTAGGATGATTAGATTGCTTGTTTACTTTGTGCAGTACAAAAACAGAAACTTTGGCTGTAGCGCGCGATTTTACGTTTTTTACTGGAAAGTTAAATAGGTCTGAAACTTTTTTCACATTACTTCTGTACAAATTTTTTAAATTTTCATATGTTTTTAGAATTTTTGGGAGTTACATAAGTTTACTAAACTTCTAGATTACTACAGACTGTCCTGTTTTTGACAGATTCTGTTTTCTATGAGTTGTTCGTTTATTTTGATGAATCTATGGGTAGTATCGGGGGGTATGAACCATGGTGAAGTTGGAATACAGTAGATATAGTTCTAATATGAAATTTTAATAAGGTTGCAACAGTACCTAAAGGTAGTGATTTGCTTTATTACACTAATGGATCTCACAAAGTTTTTGTTAAAGTTTTGTGTGGATGAAGTGTTCGAAGAATGAGGAGTTACCGATGTGAGAAGAATAAAGAGCGGCAAGACCTCAAGCTTGGGGATGCCCAAGACACCCCAAGTAAATATTTCAAGAATACTCAAGCATCTAAGCTTGGGGATGCCCCGGTTGGCATCCCATCTTTCTTCTTCAACAATTATCGGTATACCTCGGTTTTTGTTTTGTTCACATAATTTGTGTCCTTTGTGTTTTTGTTTTTCCTTTAAATAACCATGCTAGTATGATATATCCCTTTATTAATTTATAGAATACTTCATGTGCTTCACTTATATCTTTTAAGTATGATCTTATAGAATTGCTCTTTGTGCTTCACTTAAATCTTTTGAGTATGGTTTTATAGAATGCTTCGTGTGCTTCACTTATATATTTTGATCTTGGATATTGGTTACTCTATATTAATTGTAGGATGCTCCATGAACATCACTTATATATTTTGAGAGTATGAATAATACTATCATCTAAAGTGGATTTATAAGAAGGTTGCTCCCACTATTCCGAATGAGAAGAATTTTGCTTATGTGAAGACTAGTAAAATTTGTATGCTTGTAGATCATGAAAAGAATGCTTTATGTGCTGGTTACATTGTTGAAATAATTCATGATGCTACTGAAAATTATTATTAGGGAGGAATACATGCTTGTAGGAGTTGCAATAATATCAAGTTTCCTCTCTATGTGCTTAAAGTTTTGAAGTTATACTTGTTTTGCCTTCCTATGCTAGTTGATTCTTGTTCCCATAAATTGTGTGATCACAAAAGCCCTAGGCATAGGAAGTGGGTTAGGATCAAATGTGCTAGTCATATTCTTCATGATGCTCTCTTTATGTTTCAATTCTTATATTTTATGTGAGCATCAATGAAATCATCATGCCTAGCTAAAAGGCATTAAAGAAAAGTGCTTGTTGGGAGACGACCCAATATTTAACCTTACTATTTTTGTGTGTTCTCATGATTAAGATACTGTAGTAATCATGTATTATAGCTTTTGGTTCAATAAAATGCCAAGTAAGACCTTTGGGAAGACTTGGGTAAAAGTTAATGTGATCTTGCTGTAAAAAACATAAACTTTACGCTCACGAGATTAGCTATCATTTTTTATAGAAAAGTGCGATTGAGTTGATTATTTTTTCAGAAGATTACTAGACAAATTACTCAAGTCCACCAATTTATTTCATACTTTTTGGAGTAGCAGAATTAAGGTTGGTGTTCAGATCATTACAGGTTGTTCTGTTTTTGATAGATTCTGTTTTCATTGCATAGTTTGCTTGTTTTCTAGTTTCTATGGCTTATATTTCTCTATATAAATTGTACAAATGATATGGTACAGTAGGAATTGTGTGAGAACAATTATGAACCTTGTCTTTGATAGTACAAAAGTGAATGGTTTACTCTTTATCATACTAACCTATCTCATGAAGTTCCGTTAAGTTTTGTGTCATTGGATTTTTCAAGCTTTGAGTGAGGTATCGATATGAGGAGAATAAGGAGTGGAAAGACCCTAAGCTTGGGGATGCCCAAGGCACCCCAAGGTATTATTCAAGGAAGACTCAAGCACCTAAGCTTGCGGATGCCCCGGAAGGCATCCCCTCTTTTGTCTTCAAAACTATCGGTATACCTTACTCGGAGCTATATATTTATTCGCCACATGATATGTGTTTTTCTTGGATAGTGTTTTCAATTTTACTTGTTGTTTGAATAAAATCATTGGATCTGAAATCTTGAATGAAAAAGAATCCTCCCATGGCTAGTTAATTATTTGACTACTCAGTGTTCTTCACTTATA
Source organism: Triticum aestivum (assembly GCF_018294505.1). Lineage (NCBI taxonomy): Eukaryota > Viridiplantae > Streptophyta > Magnoliopsida > Poales > Poaceae > Triticum > Triticum aestivum. The sequence continues at coordinate 652,983,090 of NC_057797.1, forward strand.
TCTTTTTGGAGTAGTTTGTCATTTACTCACGTGTTTCACATATATCCTATGAGTAAATGGTTGAATGAATTGAATATCATAAATCTGAATTTATATATGTTTCATATGCTTACAACATGGGGAATAATGACGTCACACATAATAATTATAGGTAGTAAACTTATTGTAAGTTAGCAAACGCAGAATTGGTCACTTGAACAATTCATGAAAGAATATTGAAGGAAGAGAGATTTCACATATAAATATACTATCTTGGACATCTTTTGCAATTGTGAGCACTCATTAAAATATGACATGTTAAAAGGTCGATGTTGGACAAGGAAGACAACTTAATGGGTTATGTTTTCCTATATCTGAAACGTTATATTGTCTTGGATCATCCAACATGTTGAGCTTGCCTTTCCCTCTCATGCTAGCCAAATTCTTTGCACCAAGTAGAGATACTACTTGTGCTTCCAAACATTCCTTGAACCAGTTTTTCCATGAGAGTCCACCATACCTACCTATGGATTGAGTAAGATCCTTCAAGTAAGTTGTCATCGGTGCATGCAATAAAAATTGCTCTCTAAATATGTATTATATATTAGTGTGAAGAAAATAAGCTTTATACAAACTTGTGATAGGGAAGAAATAAAAGAGACTGGCTGCATAATAAAGGTCTTTATCACAAGAGGCAATATAAAGTGACGTTCTTTTGCATTAAGATTTTGTGCATTCAACCATAAAAGCGCATGACAACCTTTGCTTCCCTCTGCGAATGGCATATCTTTTACTTTTACCTTCTACCCTTATACAAGAGTCATGGTGATCATCATCTTTCCCTTTTTACACTTTTTTCCTTTGGCAAGCACTTTGTGTTGGAGCGATCCGGATATATATATATATATATATATATACATATATATATATATATATATATATATCACTTGGATGTAGGTTTTCATAAATTATTATTGTTGACATTACCCTTGAGGTAAAAGGTTTGGAGGCGAAACTATAAGCCCCTATCTTTCTCTATGTCCGATTAAAACTTTGAACCCATAAGTATCACATGAGTGTTAGCAATTGTGAAAGATTAAATGATAGTTGATTATGTGGAGTTTGCTGAATCAAAGCTCTTACATAGACCCTTCCCGAAAATAAGATGAATTGCAATTGTTTGATGACTAAGAGCACGGTTTGTTAGTTTTCAAGAAAGTTTATGATCTATACTTTAACATGTGAATAGCTTGTTACTTGATCATGAGAAGTTTTATGAGTTGAGCTACTATTATGATATATAATGATGCTATTGTCGGATTTCGGGTTCCGGCAGACCCTTGAGGTTCGAACACTGGGGTGCGCACGGAGATTTCGCCTCCTACCTACCTGCACCCCTCCGCCTCGCTAAGATCTAAGCTATGGAAACAACAGCACAAGAGACACAGGGTTTATATTGGTTCGGGCCACCATTGTTGTGTAATACCCTACTCCAGTGTGTGGTGTGGTGGATTGCCTCTTGGGCTGATGATGATGAGCAATACAAGGAAGAACAGCCTCGCGAGGGTTTGTTCTTGGTTGGGGCTATGAACTGCTGGGAGGAGTTCAATCACCCTTCTCTCTCTCTCTCTCTGATCGATCTCCTCTCGATCCTGAACCTCCACCGTCCCCCCTACCCTGTGGGTGGCTGGTCCTATTTATAGGCAAAGGCCTTGGGCCTCTTCCCAAATATTGAGCGGGAAGGGCGCCAACAATTGGACATTTTGAAGGGGAACATCTGGTACACTTATCCTGACTAAAGTTGGTCCTCGCCTGCCAAAGACTCTGGTGGTGACGCTGGCTTGGGCTCCACAATGACTTCCTCCCTGCCGTTGGACTAGTCTTGGTCTCGTTGCACCGAAACGGGTGCCTTTGCTTGATGCTCTCGCTTGCGCTTGCTCCCTTTGCACCAAAGAGGAAAGTAGGACACTGCGCGGCTGGCGCCCGCCTGGCGCCTTTGGTCGTCATGGCTTGCGTCACGGGCACCTCGTGAGGTACCCCGCCTTGATCTCTCTGCCTCCTCGCGAGCTAGCCTGATGAGGCCGTGCCTGAGGAAGCTCCGTGTCATCCGCCCCGCGAGGCTTGGCCCCTCGCGAGGGTCTTGAGTCTGTGTTGATGAAGATGGGCCATGCTGGGCCCCCCTTTGAGCCACGCCGTAGGCCGCAGGCAGGCAAGTCTGGGGACCCTCGTTCCCAGAACGCCGACAGTAGCCCCCGGGCCCAAGGCGCGCCCGGACTTGGCCGTGTAGGGAGGCGAAAGGGCAAGAGCGAAGCGATGCGGGCCCTAACAGCCTGCGGCCTTGGGCGCCACGTGGTGGTTGATTGGACGTGAGCGCCTCAGCAACCGCGCGAGTTGATAAAGGAGCGGCATCTGCCTAGGCTTTGCTTTCTGCTTTCTCCGGTTGCTACTCAGATCCCCTTTCTTGCGCCTCTCCTTCCTTCCTCCAAAATTTCCAGATCTACTCCAACTGCGTGACCTAGGAAACCATGGCGCCTCGTCAGTCCCCGGCCGTAGCTTGGTACTCGTCTGCCCTGGACTCGCCGAACGTGTCAGAGGCGAGCCACGCCCGGTTGCGCTGGATGGCGGTGGCGCGGGGCATCGACGGGGCGAAGGTGTTCAAGGCCGACTCCGCCACCCATGAGGGCCAAGGGAGCACCTTCTATCCGTTCTTTGTAAGCGCCATTGCTGCTGGACTGGTGCCTCCCTTCTCCAATTTCTTCTTCTCTGTCCTCCGCCATTATAAGCTACAGGCTCTGCACCTCCACCCCAACTCCGTCCTTCTCCTAGCAATCTTCGCCTATTACTGCGAGGCTCACGTAGGGGTGCAGCCCTCAGTGGCCTTGCTGCGCCACTACTTCTACCTCCGGACCTCTCGCGGTCCTGCTTCTGCGTGCGCGAGCTTCATCACGTATGATGGCGCCATTGCCATTTCGAACCCTGGGAAAACGATTGAGGGCTTCAGGAGCAAGTGGGTCTTGGTGGAAGCTGGGCGCATCCACCCTCGGCTGATCTTGCCCATGGAGCAACCCACGAGCTCCAGCGATTGGGGTCGAGCGAAGCTCGCGGACCCCCGCGTGAAGCTGGTGTTGGAGAAGATGGACGTGGATCTGAGGCCGGCCAACATGGCGGCGGCGAAGCTGACTGGCGCGTCGCTGCTGAGGGAATTCCTGGAGCACCAGTTGGATCCTCTTCGGCAGTACTCACTTTCGATGTGGAGGCCCCATCTGAGCCCCGCGGCCTTGGCCGACGGAGATCTGGCTGCCGTCCTCCAATCTCTAGTCAGGGGCGATGTGGCGAGGTTGGAGGGTGCTCCTACGCCCTTGTTCCTCCGCGATGACTGGGAGCAGGTAGTGGAGTCCATGCCCGTCTTCAGCGGGGACGGGCCCGTGCCCATGGAAACTCCCGGGGAATCGGTGGACGTGTCCTCCGACGACTCCAGCGAAGAGGAGGAAGGAGGGGAGCGGGAAAAAGGGCCTGACTCCGAGGCAACTGACGGAGAGTCGAGGGCTCCCCTCCCCCGGTGCAGGTCCCGCGTTCTCCGCCTCTCTCCGAGCGACGATGATGAGGATGATGACGAGCAGGACGGCGGGAGCTTGCCCCCGATTCCGAAGAAGGACAGGACCGGGCTGATCTCCCGCGGGTCTGCCCCGGCCCCGAGGCGGACCGCAGACGTGCCTTCCGCTTCCAAGCTTCCCGAGGTTGACCCTTCCAGCCGGCTTTCAGGCTTCAAATTTGGCCGGAGGCCGCTTGAGCTCACTGGCGATGACCCGTAAGCGCTTGATTCTTGTCTTTATTTCTCGTTCTGCTTCTGAGGCTTGACGTCCGCATCTCTTGGATAGGCTGGCGCCCGCAGCAAAGAAGCCGAAGGGAACTCCTGAGGTTCCATCCGTGGCAGCGCCTATGCCTGCGAAGGAAGGTGACCGCGACGCACGGGCTTCTCCTGCCCAGTCGTCCTCGCGAGGCCTGGCTGAGCCGGCTGGGGCGAGCTCAGCCCCCATGGCCCAAGTAACTCCCGAGGTGTCTTTGCCTGCTGCCGCCACTATAGCCGTTGGGGCGCAGCAGGCTCCGCCTCAGGATGCGGTGGTCGCGCTGCCGCCTTCTCCTCCTACTCCACCGGCTGCTGTCTCTCCGACTCCTCATGCCATTCTGGATCGTGCAGCTGCTGAGCTGGACTAACTGCGGCAGGATCTTCTTGGCGCCGACCCTCACTTGGTGGCCAGGCGCTTGGAGCTAGCTTCAGGATGGGTTCGCTCCGACGCTTCGATTCGGGCGGCGCTGGTCCAGGCCTCGACGGCTTGCGATGAGGAGAGGCAGGCCGTCCTTAAGGCGAAGGCTGCTCGTGATGCAGCCCTGGGGGAGGTGGTTGACGTCCGTGGTCGCTGCAAGGCACTAGAGGACGAGCTGTAAGGCCTGCGGGGCCATCTCGCAAAAGAGGTCCGCCTTCGCCAAGAGCAGGAAGAAGGCATGAAGGCTCGTGAGGCGGCCATCAAGGAGAGGGAGGTCAAGCTCAGGAAGCGCCGCAACCGCCTAGGTGCGCTGGAGCAGGAGTTGGGGGCGAGGAAGGTCGAGCTGGATGACAAGGCCCAGGTTCTTGCCGAGGACCGCGTGGCCTTCACGGAGATGGAGGCGAAGGCTCGCTCCTCGCTGAGGACGCTTTACGATAGTGGCCTCGAGAGCCCGCTGGCTGGCACCGAGGACGGCCCCGCCAAGCTGCGTCCCTTCCTGGTTCGCGCTCTTGAAGATGTCGCCCTTGGCCTTGGCCCCACGGCCAAGGCCGAGGCGCGTGTCCTGTCTTCTGCAGCGCTGACGCGGGTCCTCACCCACATCTACCTTCGCGATCCCGGTGTCGACCTCGACAGCCTGCTGGAGCCAGTAAGCGGCGAGCGTGCCGCTGCCGCTACCGAGGCCGTGAAGGGTCGCGCGGAGGCTCTGTGGGGAAGTTCCGGGCCTTCAGCACCAAGCCGAAGCAAGGCGCTGCCGACCCCGCTGCTCCATGAGGCGAATCCACTCCGCGTTGCTCCACCGCCGACAAGTGACTCCGTTGTGGCTCCTGTTCTGCCTTTAATTCCTGCGCATGTATCATGCCTCGGGGAGGCGTTTAAACTTACGTTTGGCATTGAGATAACAGTTTGGACTGTAATATTTGCTTTTGAATTCCTTGAAATTTGCGCTTTTCCTTCCTACTTGCTTATGTTCTACGCCGGCAGAGCCCGGCCCCGCGCATACCTCACCCAGCGTTAGACCCGACCGGAAACCAGGACGGGGCCAAGGAGTGAGGGGCTACATGACAAGTTAGGCTCCTGAGTCGCGATGCTCAGGAGTCCCCCTTGGCGCACGAACAGCAAGTAGGGAGGTGTGATGTGGGTGGATCTACCGTTCTACGTCTGCAGAGCCCAGCCGCGCGCATACCTTAACCGCCGTTAGCCTTTTGGAACTAAGAAGTGAGGGGCTACGTGACCAGTTAGGCTCCTGAGTCACGATGCTCAGGAGTCCCCCTTGACGCTCAAACGGCCTTCGTACCTTGGCTCCGCTTGGGGAGAGACGCGCGACGAACCAGGCCCGGGGGGGCCTGGCTGGGTGGCGTGCGTCTGGGCGTGACCCAGGCGCAGCCCCCGTGCCCAGCCCCCTCGCGCGGCACTCCCGAGGGGAGGCGTTACGATGAGGCTAGACACTAAGCTCTGGGCTCCCTGAGGTTGATGCGGCCCGAGGGCCACCCTCAGTTGTTTATCACTAGCGCGGAGCATAGCGCTTCCGTATGTGTACGGGCATAGCCGCTCCTCGGCAGTGTCGTCAGCCAGCGCGGAGCATGGTGCTTCCACTGGTACGTGGGAGGGGGCTCCCCTCCGGGAGGAGCCCCCGGGGCGTGTATAGCCCCTCCCTGACACGTGGCTGGCACGGTAGGGCCTGGCGAGGTGTATCTGGGCACCCGTGAGCCAGCGCGGGACTCACGGGGGCCTACCTCTAGGCGGGTTGCGCCTGGCACTGGGCCTTATCTTGTGATGTGTCCCTGCAAATTTGGTTAGATGCCGGCACTCTACGTCCTCGGGTCACCGCCCTCGAGCTGGTCTCAGCCGTCGCTGGTATGCCAGGTTGCGATGCCATGGACAAGGCCAGAGGGTGAGGGCTGGAGAGCCAGTAAGAGCCCTGAGTCGCGATGCTTAGGTACCCCCCCTTTAACGTGCAAGTGGTCGGCATGGAGAAGAAGAGGTGTCGTGGACAGGCATCAAATAATCAAGCATGGTGGGTCGAACACATAGCCGGAAATAAACGCAAAAGGGATACATGCCGCTGGGCCTGGCCCGAGCGACTTGGGGGATGATGCAGCCCGAGGGGCGCCCCCAACAAGGTAAGCTAACAACATGAAATAAAAGGGATACATGCCGCAGGGACGGACCCACGCGGCCTGGGAATAATGCAGCCCTGGGGGGCGCTCCCGGCTGGAAATGAAACTTGAAAGGTATCACCTGATGATGTTGAGGACGAAGGAGTGTTGGTGTAGCAGACTCGGTGGGCTACGGAAGCCGATCCTCACGAGCCCCCAGGCCTAGGGGCCTCGGGAGGCTCCGGAGGTGCTGGTGGCTCCTCGCGGACCATCTCCATCTCCGCCAGGGCTGCGGAACGCCTGGCCTCTTGTGCCTCCATGATGCCCCTCATGAGGCGCTGGTACATGGCAGCCGCGTTCGGCAAGCCGTAAGGCATGTGAACGTAGCTGTGGGGTGGACCTCCGCAGTGCCCCACGCGCGAGGGGCGGAGGCGCTCCAGAGAGGCGACTTGATTGAGCCCTGGTATGTCGATGCAGACGCGCAGCCCACCATCCTCGCCTGGATGGGGAACCACTGCTGGTAGGCGGCGGCCGCCTTTCATGACTCTTGACTCCTGTAGCTCCTGAATGGCCTTGCTGACGAACTCCTGAGGGTCTAGCTCTCCTTGCCTTCCTCCTTCTTGAGGGAAACGTGCTTTGAAACACGCCTCCATGTGGTGCCCAAGCGCCTCCCTCGTGACCCTAGCCAGGTCAGCGGCCCTCCAGGGGAGAGCCCCCAAGCCCTGCCTAAGGAGGGCGCCGGGCGCGCTTTCCTATGTAATGGAAGGAGGTTCCCCTTGGGCAGGTGCGGGCCCAGAGGGGCCTGCCTCCTGAGGGGCCGGCCGGACGATGTCTTCTTCTTCTTGGGGGCGGTCTCAGAAAGCCTCCTGCTTCCGTGATCCGGGTCTTCAAGTGATGCGGCCTAGAAGGCTCGTCCCAGGGAACTGAAAGTGCAACTATCCCTAGGTGGTTTTGGTAATTCATAACAACATATAGCTCATTGAGCTAATGCTATTCCAAGATGATTATTTCAGGAAAGCTCAATGATTGGCATGGCATGGATGTGAAAGTGGAACCCTCAAAATACTAAGGACAAAGGACTGGCTCAAGCTCAAAAGCTCAAGACTCTTCATTTTATATTTTAGTGATCCAAGATCACATTGAGTCTTTAGGAAAAGCCAATACTATCAAGGAGGGATGAGGTGTTGCTTAATGAGCCTCTTGCTTCATGTGCTTAGTGATATGCTCCAAAACCCTCAACTACTTTCCCATTTCCACATATGACCTAAACCCTAAGCCAAACTCGGTCCTACCGATTCTTTTTATCCGGCGCCACCGAGTTTCACTTGTCATAAGCCACTGCCAAACCCAATCAATTCGGTTCTACCGATAAGGATCTCGGTCTCACCGAGATGGGATTGCAAACTCTCTGTTTCCTTTTCATAACTTTTTGGTCTCACCGAAAGAGCGAATCGGTCCCACCGAGATTGCAATGTAAACTCTCTATTTCCTTTTTGGAACTTTTCGGTCTCACCAAAAGAGCAAATCGGTCCCACCGAGTTTACCTGACCAACTCTCTGGTTAGCTTATTACCAAACTCGGTCTCACCGAATTTGTGTAATCGGTCTCACCGAGATTACGTTATGCCCTAACCCTAACCATATCGGTCCTACCGAGTTGCATGTCAGTCCCACCGAAAACCTCTCACGGTCACTAGGTTTACCTTTTCGGTCCGACCGAGTTTGTTGATTCGGTCCCACCGAGATTGGTAAATTGTGTGTAACAGTTAGATTTTGTGTGGAGGCTATATATACCCCTCCACCTCCTCTTCATTCGGAGAGAGAGCCATCAGAACACATATACTATTCCAACTCATATGTTCTGAGAGAGAACCACCTACTCATGTGTTGAGACCAAGATATTCCATTCCTACCATATGAATCTTGATCTCTAGCCTTCCCAAGTTGCTTTCCACTCAAATCTTCTTTCCACCAGATCCAAATCCTATGAGAGAGAGTTGAGTGTTGGGGAGACTATCATTTGAAGCACAAGAGCAAGGAGTTCATCATCAACACACCATTTGTTACTTCTTGGAGAGTGGTGTCTCCCAGATTGGCTAGATGTCACTTGGGAGCCTCCGACAAGATTGTGGAGTTGAACCAAGGAGTTTGTAAGGGAAAGGAGATCGCCTACTTCATGAAGATCTGCCGCTAGTGAGGCAAGTCCTTCGTGGGCGATGGCCATGGTGGGATAGACAAGGTTGCTACTTCATGGACCCTTCGTGGGTGGAGCCCTCCGTGGACTCGCGCAACCGTTACCCTTCGTGGATTGAAGTCTCCATCAACGTGGATGTAGGATAGCACCACCTATCCGAACCATGGGAAAAACATCCGTGTCTCCAATTGCATTTGAATTCTCCAAACCCTTCCCTTTACATTCTTGCAAGTTGCATGCTTTACTTTCCGCTGCTAATATACTCTTTGCATGCTTGCTTGAATTGTGTGATGATTGCTTGACTTGCCCTAATATAGCTAAAATCTGCCAAGGACTAAAATTGGGAAAAGGTTAAGTTTTTATTAGTTCAAGTAGTCTAATCACCCCCCTCTAGACATACTTTCGATCCTACAAGTGGTATCAGAGCTTTGGTCTCCATTTGCTTTGATCTCCATAGCTTTGGCGGTCATAGCCTTGGTTTCACAACCTAGGAGAGTATGGCATCTAGCAAGGGAAATTATCACCGTAGGGGTCCTTACTTTGATGGTACTAATTTTGCTAGTTGGAAGCATAAAATGAAAATGCATATTCTTGGACATAACCCCGTCGTTTGGGATATTGTGTGTGTTGGTTTGCAAGGTGACTTCTTTGATGGGAGAGAACCAAACCGTGAAGCTACCGCGGATGAGTTGAAGATGTTGCAATAGAATGCTCAAGCTTGTGATATTCTCTTCAACGGATTGTGCCCCGAAGAATTCAACAAAATCAGCCGTCTTGAGAATGCAAAGGAAATTTGGGATACTTTGATTGATATGCACGAAGGTACCGACTCCGTCAAGGAATCCAAGTTGGATGTGCTTCAAAGTCAACTTGACAAGTTCAAAATGAAGGATGGTGAAGGTGTCGCTGAAATGTACTCTAGGCTTGCTCTCATCACAAATGAGATTGCCGGCTTAGGAAGTGAAGAGATGACCGATAGATTCATCATCAAGAAGATTCTAAGAGCCTTGGATGGAAAATATGATATCGTGTGCATATTGATCCAAATGATGCCCAATTACAAAGATCTCAAGCCAACGGAGGTGATTGGCAGAATTGTTGCTCATGAGATGTCACTTAAGGATAAAGAGGAACTTCACAACAAATCAAGTGGTGCCTACAAAGCCTCATGTGAAGCCCCTACATCATCAAGTGAGAAACAAAACTTCAATGAAGAATTGAGCTTAATGGTGAAGAACTTCAACAAGTTCTACAAGAGTAGAAGCAAAGATAGAAACTTCAAGTCAAGGTCCTACAATGACAAAAGATCTTCTAGTCGAGAGCGAAACTGCTACAACTGTGGAAGACCCGGACACTATTCCAGTGAGTGTACGGCTCCCTACAAGAGAAGTGAAGACTCTCCAAAAATAAGAAGCAAAGAATCACCACCAAGAGAGAGAAGGAGTAGAGATCATCGTTATGAACGAAGATACTCACGGAGAAGCAAGGACTCGGAAAGAAAGGAAAAATCATCAAGGAGCTACACAAAACGAAGACATCAAGCTCATGTTGGTGAATGGGTATCCGCCTCCGACCCCGACAGCTACTTCGAGAGAAGTTGTCACTCCGACTCAAAAGATACTCAAGATGAAGGTGTTGCCGGTCTAGCACTTGTGTCAACCAACTCCTACGACATATTTGACTCACCAAATGAAGGAATTGGAAGATGCTTCATGGCCAAAGGTCCTAAGGTAACACACCACGAGTATGTTGATTTTAATAGTGATGAAGATGACTTGTTAGGTGATGATGATTTGCTTGTTGACAACTCTAGTGATGAATACTATGATGAAACGTCAATTAATCATGGTAATCAAGATAAAACGAATGACAATGATAAGAAGAAGATTGAGGCTCTAACTAAAGAACTAAACACTCTTAAGTTAGCTCATGAAACTATCTTCGAAGATCATCGAGAACTTTTAAGAGCTCATGAGAAGTTACGCTTTGAAAAGCTCAATCTTGAGCAAGAGCATGAGTTTTTAAAAGCAATCAATGATGATCTCCGCAAGAAAAGTTCTTCTTACATTGCCAAGCGTTTACTCTTATCCACTTACATGCCTCAAGTCAAGTCTAGTAACAAGAACAAGAAAGATTCTTCCTCTAGTAGTAACAATGATCATGCTAAATCCAATATTGTTGCTTCTAGTAGTTCTCTTGATTCCACTAATGAATCTCTTAGCCAAGTTACACTTGAGCAAGAATATAGCTTATTGAAGGGAATTATAGAGAAAGGAGTGTACAAAAGCCTTGCCGGGAGTAAGCAATTCGAGGAAATTGTGCGCAAGCAAGGAATGCACCGGAAGAATCAAGGTGTTGGTTTTGAACGAAAGTTCAATGCCAATGGAGTTGAGTGGGAAGAAGATCAATACCCCAAGACAAAGTTTGTTCCTCAACAAGAGAAGTATGATACTTCCTTCAAGGGGACACAAGCTCAAGATGATCTTCCACCACAAGACTACAAGCAAAAAGGCAAGGACAAGCTTCAAGAGGAAATTGATGCATTTGAAGAAGCTCCTAAGACCTTAGTCAAGTGGATTCCCAAGACCACTTCAAGTTCCACTTCATCAAGTACGACTACAACTCCAAGGATTCCCATCAAGATGGTGTGGATCCAAAAGAAGAAGAACTAGAGAGTTCTTGAGGGTGACTCCGCCAACATACTTCACTCTTATCATTTTGGCAAGAACAAGTGCAATCAACTTCCACATCTTGCACTAGTTCAAGGAGTCACAAACCCTCTTGTTGGTAAGACAAGGGACAAGGTAACCTAAAAGTTTTCATGGACATCATCTTGTGTGTGCATCACTCTATGTCTATGGATATCCTTGTTTGTTCCTTGTGGGACTAACCCATGTAGGTATTGAAAGTGCAATTCACTCAAATGGATAGCTCCAAGTGATCTACATCAACATTGAGCATCCACATCTTCAATATCTACATGAAATCATCATCGACAAAACCCAAGGTTAGTTCATCCCTCGTAGGGGGGATATCACATCTAGGGGGAGCTTTACTCTAAGACTTGAGCTAAAGCAACTCTAAAGATGTGAACACAACAATGCTTTATGTAAAAGTGGTAACCCCACTTGAGCTTAAACAATGAGTATGACCTATGATCAAGTGTTCTCACTTGACTCCTATGTCAGTATACTCATATATAGATGACCTAGTCATCGCAAACTGCTTGATAGATGCTAGAATTGGTTGTGCATGCTTTGTCACATATTTCATTTGCCATCTTATTGTGTGAGCATGTTGGTTGCATATTTTACTCATTCGAGGACATCCACTTGTTGTTTTGATTGTTTGGTTTTATTTCCTTTTGCCAAGTGGATGGACAAGAATGCCTAAGAACCTCCTCTAGCTATCTATGCTTTTCTCGTCTCAAACTCTATTCATGCTACATCACAAAATTTGATCAAGTCAGATTCGAACCACTCTGTGTGAGGAGCGCTCGGAGTCCCCGATTTGTCATAGACTTAAACTTCCAAAACCTCTTTGTGATTCTCGGTCTGACCGATACCCTACTTTTGGTCCTACCGAGATCATTAAGTTGATCTAGGTTTTCAATCTTAGTGCAACCGATTTGAACCATTCGGTCACACCGAGTTGCAACAACTGTATACAGTTTTGCATCTCGGTGCCACCGAGTTGTTCCACTCGGTCAGACCGACAGGGTCGGGCTATATATAGTCACGGGCAAAAATTTGGAAATTTCTCCGAACCCCTTCGCCCGCGCGATAGCCTGCTCTGCCAACATGGTCTCCGGATCGTCTCCTCGCCGCCAGCCGCCTCCAGTCGCTGGTCTCCGTCGCCGTCAACGGAATTCTACCCCGCCGTTGCCGCCGTAGCGAGTCTCCGCCGAACTAGGGTATGGACTCGATCTTTGTGCTATTCCAAAATCCGATTCTTAGCACCTTGTGATCATCATGATTCTTGCCACGTTTGATAAACTTCTATCCAGTCAAAGAACTCGTAGATTAGGTTTAATTCGAAAATTTTAGGGTTAGGTTTCCGCCAAAACCATCTCGGACCCACCGAGTTGAAAAACTCGGTCCCACCGATTTGGCTTATGCCATTGCACAAGTGAGACTCGGCCTGACCGAGAATTACTTATCGGTGTGACCGATTTTGGAACTCTGTGAAACCCTAGCAGTCTCGGTGCCACCGAACTGTGACTCGGTGTGACCGAGTTCACTAGTTTAGGTTCCAAAACTGCTTCGGTATCACCGAGTTTAGAAATCGGTAGATCTGAGATGCTTTCAGTGGGAAACTAAAACTAAGTTTTTGAATCATTCTTTTGCAAAAATATCTGCATTTTGTGATGCTCATCCACTCTATCTCATGTATAACCTATTCACAGGGTCAGCAGTCAGAGTTTGCAACATGTCTAATCAGAGTGATAGCCAGAATTTGTCAGAGCAGCAAGTGCAAATGAGTGAGGGCACTAGTCCCTCAAGTTCTTCAGATGATGGCAGCAGAAGTACTCCTAGCAATCTGCCTAAAGCTGCCACCAGACAGAGAAAGAAGAGAACCTCAGACTCAGAGGATGAGGACTATGTGGCAGAAGAGGAAGCAACTTCCAAGAGAGTTGAGCCAGCACAGGGCACAAAGCCAGGGTTAAAGATCAAAAGGCCAGCAGCCAGGCAGCCTATGTCAAAGGCCAGAGCTTCAACTGAGAAGCCCACTCCCATAGAGCCAGTTGCTGCTGAAAGCAAGAAAAGGAAGGAAAGGGTGAAGAAAACTGTAGGCAAAGTGCTTGGCAAAGCTTCCATCATGGAAGATGAGGAGGAAGAAGAAGAGGTAGCTGCACCAGCACCAAAGGCACCCAAGCTGATGGGTGATGCCATAAGATCAGGGGTAGCTGCTTCCAAGGCCAAGCCAGCTCCAAAGCCAAAGCCAAAGAGGAATACAAGAAGCATCCCAGCTGCTGAGAAGAACAAGGCCCCAGTGCCTGACACTGCAGAAGATGATGAAGAGCAAGTTCTCAGAAAACTCAAGCCCAAGATCCCAGACCACAATGATGCTCATCCTGTGGCTGAGGACATGAAGCTCAGGAGAGATTCAGGGCTCAGGAAATGGAGAGAAGCAGACCCGTATGCTTCAAGGAGGAGGACTGCTGTTGACTACAGGTTCCACACTAAGGAACAGCAGGACTTCTATGAGACAGTCTTATTGGACAAGAAGCCCATTGTCTGTGACATGAGATGGGTCGATTGGCAATACATCAAGGACAACAAAGAGTACTACCCTGGAGTGCAGGACAGCTTCAAGGCATGTGGAGTAGAGGACTTTGTTGGGCAGAAGCTCACAAAGTGGAATGAGGAACTCATCATGCAGTTCTACTCCACAGCACATTTTTATTCAGATGGGAGAATTGTTTGGATGTCTGAGGGTACGAGGTACCAGTCAACAGTTGCTGAATGGGCTCAGCTGATCAATGCCCCAGAAGAGCAAGCAGATGACTTGGACATTTATGCCAAGAAGAAGATGGACCACAACTCAATGTCAAACATGTACAAGGAGATTCCAAATGAAGCACTTGATACGTTCAAGTTTGGCTCAGTATATTATCTTTTGTCAGGGCTGCCAACTATCAACTGGATTCTTAGGCACACCTTATTGCCCAAGTCTGGAGATCACAAGATGATCAGAGGCCATGCAATAAGTTTGCTTCATATATTTGATGTGCCACAGAAGTTCAAGGTGATGAGCCTCATGGTAGAGACCATCAAGAGGACAGCAGCAGACCAGAAGAGGAGTTGTGGGTATGCCCCACAAATTCAGGAGCTCATTAACTCCAAGATGGGCACGGGCATATACTTATTGGACAAGGAACACATGCCCATTCGTCCAGATTTTGAAGATAATCAAGTTGTCATGACTGAGAATGAGCCATCATCTGCACAAGCACAAGCCAAGAAGGAGAAGGCACCGAAGGAGAAAGCTGCCAAGATGCCAACTCAAGAGGAGGCATCTGAATATTTCTTGAAAACCAAACAAGAGCAGCTTGGTTACCTGATTGCATCCACCCTGCGGATTGAGAAAGGACTAGCCACCCTAACTCAGAACCAGGCAAGCCTAGAGAGAGTCGTAGAACAAAAGTTCTATGACTTGGATATCAAGGTGACAGAGATTCAGACTGCAGTGGAGCAGCTCCAAGATGACATGCAGGAGAGGAGAGGCAAGACTACAACTGATGCCTTTGCCAGAGTGCCACGAAGTCCGAGGTCGTCTGCAGTGCCAGTTGCTGACACCAAAGCCACCACTTCTGCACCAGATACAGCCTCAGTTCCACCAGCTCCAGCATCCACTTCAGCCTCGACTCCGACCACGTCTTCAGAAGGCTTCGTCCTTGGAGTGCTCCGGACTCCACCACCACCTGAAGATCAAGCCTGAGTGTCGATTTAGCACTATGCATTTTCTAGGAACTTTTTGGTAACTTGTTGCCAAAGGGGGAGAAAATGTATAGATCATAGGCTTCAAGAGAGAGAGAGTTGCTTTTCTCTCTTGTTTTATTTGGTGGTTTTTCGAACTTTGTTTGCTTTTGAGTGCTTGAGATACTATGTCATTATCTGTGAGACATTGATGATCATGTTTTTGATCATAAGCTACACTTAATGCTTGCTTAATATTATTATCCTATCTATCTTATGTTATCATTCACTATTCTTGGTGATGGGTGCATGTATTTCATTCTTATCATTTTAAGCGCTCCACCAAGATGTATGTGACATGGAAGAGTAACCCATGACTCTAACTCTTTGTGCATTTGCAGTCCAAAGCAAATTTTAAATATGCACAAATTTAGGGGGAGCTCTTGCTTGTCACATACTTCTCAAAGCGATGATATATTTCATGCCTATTATCATTTGTCGAAGCTTTGATCTATATGTTGTCATCAATTACCAAAAAGGGGGAGATTGAAAGTGCAACTATCCCTAGGTGGTTTTGGTAATTCATAACAACATATAGCTCATTGAGCTAATGCTATTCCAAGATGATTATTTCAGGAAAGCTCAATGATTGGCATGGCATGGATGTGAAAGTGGAACCCTCAAAATGCTAAGGACAAAGGATTGGCTCAAGCTCAAAAGCTCAAGACTCTTCATTTTATATTTTAGTGATCCAAGATCACGTTGAGTCTTTAGGAAAAGCCAATACTATCAAGGAGGGATGAGGTGTTGCTTAATGAGCCTCTTGCTTCATGTGCTTAGTGATATGCTCCAAAACCCTCAACTACTTTCCCATTTCCACATATGACCTAAACCCTAAGCCAAACTCGGTCCTACCGATTCTTTCTATCCGGCGCCACCGAGTTTCACTTGTCATAAGCCACTGCCAAACCCTAGCAATTCGGTTCAACCGATAAGGATCTCGGTCTCACCGAGATGGGATTGCAAACTCTCTGTTTCCTTTTTGTAACTTTTTGGTCTCACCGAAAGAGCGAATCGGTCCCACCGAGATTGCAATGTAAACTCTCTGTTTCCTTTTTGTAACTTTTCGGTCTCATTGAAAGAGCAAATCGGTCCCATCGAGTTTACCTGACCAACTCTCTGGTTAGCTTATTACCAAACTCGGTCTCACCGAGTTTGTGTAATCGGTCTCACCGAGATTATGTTATGCCCTAACCCTAACCATATCGGTCCTACCGAGTTGCATGTCAGTCCCACCGAAAATCTCTAACGGTCACTAGGTTTACCTTTTCGGTCCGACCGAGTTTGTTGATTCGGTCCCACCGAGATTGGTAAATTGTGTGTAACGGTTAGATTTTGTGTGGAGGCTATATATACCCCTCCACCTCCTCTTCATTCGGAGAGAGAGCCATCAGAACACATATACTATTCCAACTCATATGTTCTGAGAGAGAACCACCTACTCATGTGTTGAGACCAAGATATTCCATTCCTACCATATGAATCTTGATCTCTAGCCTTCCCAAGTTGCTTTCCACTCAAATCTTCTTTCCACCAGATCCAAATCCTATGAGAGAGAGTTGAGTGTTGGGGAGACTATCATTTGAAGCACACGAGCAAGGAGTTCATCATCAACACACCATTTGTTACTTCTTGGAGAGTGGTGTCTCCTAGATTGGCTAGGTGTCACTTGGGAGCCTCCAACAAGATTGTGGAGTTGAACCAAGGAGTTTGTAAGGGCAAGGAGATCGCCTACTACGTGAAGATCTACCGCTAGTGAGGCAAGTCCTTCGTGGGCGATGGCCATGGTGGGATAGACAAGGTTGCTACTTCGTGGACCCTTCGTGGGTGGAGCCCTCCGTGGACTCGTGCAACCGTTACCCTTCATGGGTTGAAGTCTCCATCAACGTGGATGTAGGATAGCACCACCTATCCGAACCACGAGAAAAACATTCGTGTCTCCAATTGCGTTTGAATTCTCCAAACCCTTCCCTTTACATTCTTGCGAGTTGCATGCTTTACTTTCTGCTGCTAATATACTCTTTGCATGCTTGCTTGAATTGTGTGATGATTGCTTGACTTGCCCTAATATAGCTAAAATCTGCCAAGGACTAAAATTGGGAAACGGTTAAGTTTTTATTAGTTCAAGTAGTCTAATC
>NC_057797.1:653000507-653012249 GCF_018294505.1 Triticum aestivum
ACACACCGCGTCCTTCTCCTCACAGGGCACCGTGATGACTCTGCCACTTCCTGGCATCTTGAAGACATCGTAGCCGTGGTGAGTTACGGCCATGAACTTGGCCAGCGCTGGGTACCCAAGGATGGCGTTGTACGGCAGGCGAATGTGAGCGACGTCGAAGTCGATGAGCTCGGTGCGGTAGTTGTCGCGTGCCCCGAAGGTGACAGGGAGGTGGACCTGCCCAATCGGGACCATGGAGCCGTTGGTGACTCTGGAGAAAGGCTTGGTTGGCTGAAGCTGGCTGTAGGGCACTTGGAGATTGTTGAATGTTTCCACGGACAGGATGTTGAGCCCTGCCCCGCCGTCGATGAGGGTCCTGGTGACCACCACGTTGCTGATGATTGGGGAACAAAGCATCGGGAGGACTCTGGCTGTAGCCGCACACTTGAGCTGATCTGCTGAGCTGAACGTGATGGCGCACGCCGACCACCTGAGAGGGCGCGTGGCTTCGACCTTGGGGAGGACTGCATTCACTTCGTGGGCGAACTGCTTGAAGATGCGTTGAGAGGCTGGGGTTTGAGCCCCGCCCAGGATGCAGGCGATCGCGCGCGGCTCCTGGAAGCCCCCAGCCCCCTCGTCCTGATGGCGGTCCTCATTTCTCCTTGGCTGCAGCGGCAGCGGAGGGAGGCCTGCGTTGCCTTGCGGGCGATCCTCACGAGGCTGATCCCTCCGGTCTCCCTCACGAGGCGGGTCTTGCCAGCGATCCTCGCGAGGTTGATCGCGCCACCCTTGGCGCGGGCCGCGGTCTTCCAAGCGTCCTGCGTTCCTTCCTCCTCCTCGACCGTAGCCCCGGTCACCGTGGTCGGGGCGACGGCCGATCCTTCCTTCTCGCACGGCTCGGAGCTCTTGACATTCGTTGGTGTTGTGGGTGTGGAGGTCGTGGTACACACAGTACCGAGTGCCCTTGGAAGGTTCTGGCTGATCTCTGCCCCGCTTGGTGTTTGGTTCTGCCACGAGCACGGCAGCCCCCTTGCGCTTCACATCCTTGGCCTTGGGCTTCTTCTCTTCTGGGTCTGCGGCAGGCATCTTGAGGAGGGAGAGACGCCCTTCCTCAGCCCTGGCGCACTTGCTTGCTAAGTTGAACAGCTCCAAGGAAGTGCGCAGGTCTTCATGCATCGCCAGCTCCTCCTTCATCTAGACATCGCGCACGCCGTCGGAGAAGGCTGAGATGATGGCCTCCTCGGTCACCTTGGGAATCTTGAGGCGTGCATTGTTGAAGCGCTGGATGTACTTCTGCAGGGTCTCGCCGGGTTGTTGCTTGATGCGGCGCATGTCGCTCACGGCGGGTGGCCGGTCGCGAGTACCTTGGAAGTTGGCGATGAAGCGGGTGCGCATATCGTCCCAGGAGGAGATCGTGCCTGGAGCCAGGTTCAGGAGCCAGGTGCAGGCCCCGTCCTTGAGGGCCATAGGAAACCAGTTCGCCATGACCTTCTCGTCTCCGTTGGCAGCTTTGATGCCAAGCTCATAGAGCTGGAGGAACTCCGCAAGGTCGGCCGTGCCGTCGTAACGAGGAGGCAGGTCTGGCTTGAACTTGCCGGGCCACGCGACGCTGCGTAGCTCGGTGGTGAAGGCACGGCAGCCTGCTGTGGCCACGGGAGGCCTTGGGTGACGGAGAGCTTGGTCTTGCATGTCCCCACACGCTGCAGCTGGGAGCAGCGCGGGGTCTTGACATGCGGGAGCAGGAGCATGGTCGCGACGTGCTAGAGCAGGGAGCGCCCGGGCAGCTTCTTGCGGGCGAGGGACTTCTTGGCAGCTCTGCTCTTGCCGCGCTGTCACCTGACAGAGCGGGTTCCGCCCAGGGGCCACGCGCCTTGGAGCCATGGCGCCTTCTTGAGGAGGAGGCGGCCGGGGCGCTGCCGGAGCTTCGTCGCCCGCGCGGGGCAGGGTGCGGTGCAGCGGAACGGACGGCACGGGAGAGCCCCCTACGGCGCGGACAAGCTCGGCGACGCTCTCGAACCATTCTTCGTAGACGTCATCGACGGGACGGTAGCGCAGGAGCTTGTTTGCCGCGATGAGCGCAGCTCGAGCCTCCATGGGTGCGCGGAGCGCGCGGGACAAAGAACCAGCTGGGGCGAGTGAGGCAGTAGCGGTGCGGCCATCTTGCCGCACGGACGGATGCTGAGACGACGCTTGCTGCTCGTCCCCCGCCGGGCCGGTGGCGGCGTTGACGGCAGGTGACGGGGAACGGCGAGGACGCCCGCCGACAGGAGCCGTCTGGGCGACGCGGGAAGCGAGAGCGGCCCGGCGCTCGGCGCGGGCCCAACGAGCGTCAGACATGGGCGCAATGGTCGGAGGAGAACGGGGTGGTGGAAGACGAATTCCTGCGCACCCCTACCTGGCGCGCCAAATGTCGGATTTCGGGTTCCGGCAGACCCTTGAGGTTCGAACACTGGGGTGCGCGCGGAGATTTCGCCTCCTACCTACCTGCACCCCTCCGCCTCGCTAAGATCTAAGCTATGGAAAGAACAGCACAAGAGACACAAGGTTTATACTGGTTCGGGCCACCGTTGTGGTGTAATACCCTACTCCAGTGTGTGGTGTGGTGGATTTCCTCTTGGGCTGATGATGATGAGCAATACAAGGAAGAACAGCCTCGCGAGGGTCTGTTCTTGGTTGGGGCGATGAACTGCTGGGAGGAGTTCAATCACCCTTCTCTCTCTCTCTCTCTCTCTCTCTCTCTCTCTCTCTCTCTGATCGATCTCCTCTCGATCCTGAACCTCCACCGTCCCCCTACCCTGTGGGTGGCTGGTCCTATTTATAGGCAAAGGCCCTGAGCCTCTTTCCAAATATTGAGCGAGAAGGGCGCCAACAATTGGCCATTTTGAATGGAACATCTGGTACACTTATCCTGACTAAAGTTGGTCCTCGCTTGCCAAAGACTCTGGTGGTGACGCTGGCTTGGGCTCCACAATGACTTCCTCCCTGCCGTTGGACTGGTCTTGGTCTCGTTGCACTGAAACGGGTGCCTTTGCTTGATGCTCTCTCCTGCGCTTGCTCCCTTTGCACCAAAGAGGAAAGGAGGACACTGCGCGGCCGGCGCCCGTCTGGCGCCTTTGGTCGTCATGGCTTGCGTCACGGGCACCTTGTGAGGTACCCCGCCTTGATCTCTCCGCCTCCTTGCGAGCCAGCCTGATGAGGCCGTGCCTGAGGAAGCTCCGTGTCGTCCGCCCCGCGAGGCTTGGCCCCTCGCGAGGGTCTTGAGTCTGTGTTGATGAAGATGGGCCATGCTGGGCCCCCCTTTGAGCCACGCCGCAGGCCGCAGGCAGGCAAGTCTGGGGACCCCCGTTCCCAGAACGCCGACAGCTATAAAAATTGATTGAAACTATCATTGATCAAACTTAAGCACTTGCTAGCATTCACACTTCATCAATTATTTCTTTTATCATTTACCTACTCGAGGATAAGCAGGAATTAACTTGGGGATGCTGATACGTCTCCAACGTATCTATAATTTATGAAGCATTCATGCCATGTTTACAATAGTTTTATATGATTTGATTAGAACTAACCCGGACTGACATTGTTTTCAGCAGAACTACCATGGTGTTGTTTTTGTGCAGAAATAAAAGTTCTCGGAATGCGATGAAAATCAACGGAGAATTTTTTGGAAAATATAAAAAAATACTAGAACAAAAATCTACCGGAGGGGAGTCCCGTGGGCCCCATGAGGGTGGGGGTGCACCCACCCCCCTGGGAGCGCCCCTGTGCCTCATGGACTACCCATGGGGCCCCCTGACTTGTTCTTGACGCCAACCTCTCCTATAAATACCCAAACCTCCAGAAATTAACCTAGATTGGAAGTTCCGCCGCCACAAGCCTCTGTAGCCACGAGAAATCAATCTAGGCCATCTCTGGCACCCTGCCGGAGGGGGCCATCATCACCAGAGGCTATGGAGGAGGATCCCGGAGGGGCCATCGTCGCCATGAAGGCCAAGATCCAGAGGGAGAACCTCTCCCCATCCAGGGGAGGCCATGGAGGAGGAAGCAGAAGGGGAGAACCTCTCCTCTCTCGGTGGCACTGGAGTGCCATCGAGAGGGAAATCATCGTCGCGGTGATTGTCTTCATCAACATCGCCATCATCATCACCATCCTCATCTCTTTTACGCGGTCCACTCTCCCGCACACCGCTGTAATCCCTACTTGAACATGGTGCTTTATGCCACATATTATGATCCAATGATGTGTTGCCATCCGATGATGTTTTGAGTAGATATCCTTTGTCTTTGGGTTGATTGATGATCTAGATTGGTACGAGTTGTATGTTTTATTTTGGTGTTGTCCTATTTTTTCCTCCGTGTCGCGCAAGCATGAGGGATTCCCGCTGTATGGTGTTGCAATACATTCATGATTCGCTTATAGTGGGTTGCTTGAGTGACAGAAGCATAAACCCGAGTAAGGGGTTGTTGCGTATGGGATAAAGGGGACTTGATGCTTTAATGCTATGGTTGGGTTTTACCTTTAGTAGTTGCAGATGCTTGCTAGAGTTCCAATCATAAGTGCAAACGATCCAAGAAGAGAAAGTATGTTAGCTTATGACTCTCCCTCATATGAAATTGCAATAATGACTACCGGTCTTGTTAACGATTGCCTAAGACAATTCCGCACACCGATCCATCATTATTCCACGCTCGCTATTTATAATATTTAGTAATATATTCTAAATTTATGATAACAACACCTACTTTTATATTTTATCTCTCCTATACCATGCAAATTTATCCTCTTCATACCCACAACGTAGTTTTATTTCTCATTTCTAGTTGGAAGCAAACATTCGGTGTACGTAGAGTCATATCAGTGGCAGATAGGACTTGAAAGAATATTGATCTTACCTTTTAGCTCCTTGTGGGTTCGACACTCCATACTTATCACTTCCACCTTTGGAAATTTCTACGATGATTCCCTGCACTTGGGGATTATCACTTCCTCATAGTTCCTAGGTTCGTCATGGTCTAGTAACACGACTTCCAGAAAGGATTACCGTACCACTCTGGTGCCGACTATACTCTGGTTGACCTACGAGGTTCGGTAGTAACTTGATATGAAGTTTCATGATCATCATCATTAGCTTCCTCACTAATTGGTGTAGGAATCACTGGAACTGATTTCTATGATGAACTACTTTCCAATTCGGGAGAAGGTACAATTACCTTATAAAGTTCTACTTTCCTCCCACTCATTACTTTCGAGAGAAACTCCTTCTCTAGAAAGGATCCATTCTTAGCAATGAATATCCTGCCTTCGGATCTGGGATAGAAGGTGTACCCGACAGTCTCCTTTGGGTATCCTATGAAGACATATTACTCCGATTTGGGTTAGAGCTTATCAGATTGAAGCTTTTTCACATAAGCATCGTAGCCCCAAACTTTAAGAAACGACAGCTTAAGTTTCTTGCTAAACCACAGTTCATACAGTGTCGTCTCAACGGATTTAGATGGTGCCCTATTTAACGTGAATGCAGTTGTCTGATACATCCCCAACGTATTTGTAATTTTTGATTGTTCCATGCTATTATATTATCCATCTAGGATGTTTTATATGCATTTATATGTTATTTTATACGATTTTTGGGACTAACCTGTTAACCTAGAGCCCAGTGCTAGTTTATTTTTTTCCTTGTTTTTGAGTATCACAGAAAAGGAAAACCAAACGGAGTCCAATTGAGCTGAAATTTCATGGAGATTATTTTTGGACCAGAAGAAGCCCACGGAGTATCAGAGATGGGCCAGAAGAGTCCCGAGGCACCCATGAGGGTGGGGGCGCACTAGTAGAAAAAGGGTCAAACGTGAAGCACATTAGTGTCGGTTTGTATTTGAGCCGGCACTAATGTATACATTAGTGCTGGTTCCAACGGCTAGCCGGGCCGCTTTCATTAGTACCGGTTCGTGGCGAACCTTTAGCACCGGTTCGTGCCACGAACCGGTACTAATGAGAGTGGTGGCAGGATGTTGTCAGAGTGGGGCCCCTCCATCCCCTTTAGTACTGGTTCTTGGCACGAACCGGTACTAAAGGTCGTCCTACATAAACCCTTCGTCCACCAGCACTCTGTTCCTCCCCCTTTCCCCTCTCCCTCTCTTCTGTTCTTCCCTTCTTCCTCTCGAGTTCATCACAAAATTTGCCCAAAATTTGTCAAGATTTGAAGGCCCTCATCCATTCAAATGATCACAAAGGTTAGAAACTTTGTCCTTTCATCTCTCATTGCTAGATTAGCTCTTGCATTGGTTTATATAGTGATTAATTCGGGAGTTTAGTAATTTGGGAGGATATATATATGTGCTAGTATTTGATTTATATGCAATTTGAGGTCAAAAATAACACTTAGTTTGCATATGTAGGTGTGGTTTACTTAGTGCCTTCTAAATCTCCATCGTAGCCACCGTCGATCGCCTGCACCGTTCCGTACGTCGCCGGCACCACCTTGTGGTGAGCCTCTTGTTCATGAAATTTTATATAAAAATTGATGTTTGTGTGATTTGGATATATAGTTACTCGTATAATTATCTTACCCGTACGTTGTTTGTTATACATATAGTGCCATGGTTTTGATATCCGTCCCCGTCGGCCCTAGTCCTTGTTATGATTCGGATGTGGTATGTATATTCTCTTTTAAAACTAGTTGCATTTCGTGTTTATGACAAATTATTCCCATCAAGTTGACATAGAAATTTTTTCTAGGAGGTATGTGAACCGGAAATTCCAACCGACCCTATTGACGAGAGGTTAAATTTAGTTGAAAGAGAAAACGAGTACTTGAAAGAAAAATTGAAAAGAATTGAGGGGGAGAAGATGGAATTGGAGTTGCATGTTGCCGATGTCGTCGATGATCACAAGATCAAGATGGAGAAAATGCGCTTGAAGATTAGAAAGATTAGAAAATATGCCATCGATAGTGAGGCTTGGTATCATTATGCTGTTGGATCCATTGTTACCTTAGTTGCGATCTTGATTGTATTTGTTGTTGCATTTAAATGCTTTAGCTAGAGAGTTATTTGTTTGTTGCATTTAAGTGTTGTATGAACTTTATGTATGAACTTGTATTAATTTGGTCTATTCGGTGTTGTGTAATGAAGATGAGCCGGCAAAGGATGTACGATGACCGATGCTCCCCAGTTCGTTGAGGGCGTGCATACTTTTCTGCTTGCGGCTGAGGCAAACAAGCGGGCGGATGGTTTTATGCCTTGTCCATGTGCTCGCTGTAAGAATGGTCACAATTACTCTACGTCAAGAACCATTCACGTCCACCTGTTTAAGTCTGGTTTCATGCCCCATTATAATGTTTGGACCAAGCACGGAGAAAGAGGGGTTATGATGGAAGACAATGAAGAAGAAGAGGACGACGACAGCTATCCTGGCCATGGGTTCCCTGAATACGATGATACAACAATGGGGGAAGAAGCTGAGCCGGTAATGCGGGAAGAAGCTGAGCCGGTAATGCGGGAAGAAGCTGAAGAAGAGGCATCAGATGAGCTCGTTGATGATCTAGGTCGGGCCATTGCCGATGCAAAGAGAAACTGCGCAAGTGATTTGGAGAAGAAGAAGTTGCAGCGCATGTTAGAGGATCACAAAAAATTGTTGTACCCGAATTGCGTAGGTGACAAGAAAAAGCTGGGCACCACACTAGAATTGCTGCAATGGAAGGCAGAGAATGGTGTATCTGACAAGGGATTTGGAAAGTTGCTGGCAATGATAAAGGATATGCTTCCAAAGGATAATGAATTGCCCAAGAGTATGTACGAAGCAAAGAAGGCTGTCTGCCCTCTAGGGTTAGAGGTGCAGAAGATACATGCATGCCCTAATGATTGCATCCTCTACCGCGGTGAGTACGAGGATTTGAACGCTTGCCCGGTATGTGGTGCATTGCGCTATAAGATCTGCCGCGATGACCCTGGTGATGTCGAGGGCCGGCGCCCCAGGAAGAAGATTCCTGCCAAGGTGATGTGGTATGCTCCTATAATACCATGGTTGAAACATTTGTTCCAAAACAAAGAGCATGCCAAGGCGATGCGATGGCACAGAGAAGACCGTAAGAAAGACGGAAAGTTGAGAGTACCTGCTGACAGGTCGCAGTGGAGAAAAATCGAAAGAAAGTACGGGAAGGAGTTTGCAGATGACGTAAGGAGCGTATGGTTTGGTCTAAGCGCAGATGGCATTAATCCTTTTGGGGAGCAGAGCAGCAACCATAGCACCTGGCCTGTGACTCTATGTTTGTATAACCTTCCTCCTTGGTTGTGCATGAAGCGGAAGTTCATTATGATGCCAGTGCTCATCCAAAGCCCTAAGCAACCCGGCAACGACATTGATGTGTACCTAAGGCCATTAGTTGAAGAACTCTTACAACTGTGGAATGGAACAGGTGTATGTGCGTGGGATGAGCACATGGGGGAAGAATTTGACCTAAATGCGTTGCTGTTCGTGACCATCAATGATTGGTCTGCTCTCAGTAACCTTTCAGGACAGACAAACAAGGGATACCGCGCATGCACGCACTGTTTGGACGATACCGATAGTATATATTTGGCTAATAAGAATGTGTACCTGGGACATCGTCGATTTCTTCCGAGCAGGCATCCCATAAGAAAGAAAGGCAAGCATTTCAAAGGTGAGGCGGATCACCGGACGAAGCCTCGCCACCGTACTGGTGCTGATGTACATGATATGGTCAAGGATTTGAAGGTGGTCTTTGGAAAGGGTCCTGGTGGACAACTTGTTCCGAATGACGCTGACGGACGCGCACCCATGTGGAAGAAGAAATCTATATTTTGGGACCTGCCCTATTGGAAAGACCTCGAGGTCCGCTCCGCAATCGACTTGATGCACGTGACGAAGAATCTTTGTGTGACCCTGCTTGGCTTCTTGGGCGTGTATGGGAAGACAAAAGATACACCTGAGGCACGGGAGGACCAGCAACGTATGCACGGAAAAGACGGCATACATCAGGGTCATGCAAGCTACGCTCTTACCAAAGAAGAGAAGGAAATCTTCTTTGAATGCCTGCTCAGTATTAAGGTACCGTCTGGCTTCTCGTCGAATATAAAGGGAATAATAAACATGGTAGAGAAAAAGTTCCAGAACCTAAAGTCTCATGACTACCACATGATTATGACGCAACTGCTTCCGGTTGCATTGAGGGGGCTTCTACCGGAAAATGTTCGATTAGCCATTGTGAAGCTATGTGCATTTCTCAATGCAATCTCTCAGAAGGTAATCAATCCAGAAATCATACCAAGGTTACAGAATGATTTGGTGCAATGTCTTGTCAGTTTCGAGTTGGTGCTCCCACCATCCTTCTTCAACATCATGACGCACGTCCTAGTTCACCTATGCGAAGAGATTAACGTTTTGGGTCCTGTATTTCTACACAATATGTTCCCCTTTGAGAGGTTCAT
This sequence comes from Triticum aestivum, assembly GCF_018294505.1. Taxonomy (NCBI): domain Eukaryota; kingdom Viridiplantae; phylum Streptophyta; class Magnoliopsida; order Poales; family Poaceae; genus Triticum; species Triticum aestivum. The sequence goes on from NC_057797.1 coordinate 653,009,934, forward strand.
GGGAGTCTTAAAGAAATATGTTCATAACCGTGCTAAGCCAGAAGGAAGCATCTCCAAGGGCCGTCAAAATGAGGAGGTCATTGAGTTTTGTATTGACTTTATTCCTGACCTTAAGCCGATTGGTGTTCCTGAATCGCGGCATAAGGGCAGACTGGATGGAAAAGGCACGCTAGGAGGGGAACAAATAATATGTATGGACGGACATTCTCTCACTGAAGCACACTACACAGTTCTACAGAATTCCTCCTTGGTGGCTCCGTATATGGATGAACACAAGAATTTGCTACGCTCCAAACACCTGGAGCGGTCTGATGACTGGATTACACGTGAACAAACCAGGAGTTTCGCCAGCTGGTTGCAAGCACGTACCATGCATGACACCTCTATTGAAGATGACCTGTACTTGCTGTCCCAGTTACCATCTTCAAATATAATGACTTTCAAAGGGTACGAGATAAATGGTAATACATTTTACACGATCGCCCAAGATAAGAAGAGCACCAACCAAAATAGTGGTGTCCGCTTTGATGCAGAAACCAAGACAGGAAAGGAAACATATTATGGTTATATACAAGACATATGGGAACTTGACTATCGACGTGGTTTGAAGGTCCCTTTGTTTCGGTGCAAATGGGTCAATACGACACGAGGCGGGGTAATGGAAGACCCGCAGTACGGAATGACAACAGTGGATCTCAACAATCTTGCGTATGCAAACGAACCATTCGTCCTAGCCAATGATGTGGCACAGGTTTTCTATGTGAAGGACATGTCTACCAAGCCAAGAAAAAGAAAAGATAACGAAGCGAATGCATCGTACGATGAGCCAAAGCGGCACATAGTTCTTTCTGGGAAGAGAAACATCGTGGGAGTGGATGACAAGACAGACAAGTCAGAAGATTATGAAAAGTTTGATGAAATTGCTCCATTCACAGTGAATATTGACCCGAGCATCCCGTTAAATGATGAAGATTTTCCATGGCTACGACGCAAAGGGACACACGCGAAGAAAAAGTTTCACACCCAAAGATCTGGGATGTGATCGGCTTAACTATCATCACTTTCTTCTGTGTTTCACACCCAGGAGGGAATCTCTGTAATAGTTAGGGTAGCTAGTTATGTGTTTTGGCATTTAAAACGCGAAGAAATTTTATGTGCAAGCAAATTCTTTCATGCATTTACTGATTTTTTCAGCTAAATGACCCTGAAATTGAAAAGCATTTCAAATGAACTCAGAAAAGGATGAAAGTTGGCATGGTATCATAATTTCACCCACATAGCATGTGCAAAAAAGTAGAGAGGGTTACCGCAAAAACTGGATGCCCTTCCTGTACAAAATGGACAATCTGTTTCGAAGTATCAGGGTTTCGGATGAAAACTCATCCGTTACAAAGGCATTTCATTTTTTAAATAACTTAAGCATTACCAAATTGAATATAATGATAAAACACACTAATATTAAACATAAGAAAAAAGAATCACTGAAAAATGTATTTTTAAAGTTAAGTTATTCACAAACTAGTGATTCACACAAATTTCAAATAATTCAAAATTTAAACTATTCAAATTTAAAAACTACCGGCACTAACTGAAAGTTTCTAAAAACTATCAAAAATATTCACAAAGAAACTCTAAATACAGCAAAAAACAACTAAAAATAAATAAAGCAGAAAAGGAAAAACTAAATGAAAAAAGCCCACCTACCGGGCCACAGCGGCCTGCATACGACTAGAAACCCAACCTGTTGTTGGGCCAGGATGCAGGCCCGCAAGCCCAATAGGCCCCACAGGGCAGAGTAGCAGAGGTAGGCCCAGAAGGCCTGCTTTAGAGAGGAGCTCGAGACAGCAGCGGCGGCGGGGCTTATAAGCAGGTGTGAGCGCCCCTCGGCTAGCGAGGTGGGACTAAACTTCTGCGCCCCTCGCCTCGCAGCGCACCCCCTTTAGTACCGGGTCGTGGCATCAACCGGTACTAAAGGGGGGGTCTTTAGTACCGGTTGGAGCCACCACCCGGTACTAAAGGCCTGCCCTTCCCGCTGCTTGGCCTGGCCAAAACAGGCCTTTAGTACCGGTTGGTGGCTCCAACCGGTACTAAACGTGCCTTCTATATATACATCACTTCGAAAAATTTCATTCTCCTCCCTCTGTTTATTCCCGATCGATCGACGCCGTCGCCGTCCCCGTCCTACGCCGCCCCCGTCGCGCGCCGTTGCCGTCGCTGCCCCCATCCTCATCGCCGCCCTCATCCCCGTCGCCGCCCCTGTCCCCGTCGCCGCCCTCGACTCCGTCGCCGCCCCGGGCCCGTCCCCATCGCGACGTC